>NC_056543.1:12442525-12745556 GCF_910596095.1 Thunnus maccoyii
TACACAACTGCGTGGGGTGTAATCCCACATCTAGTTTATACTAGTGTTTGTAAAAAAAAAAACGTTAATACTCAGAAGTTTAGTTTTTCAGTGGAGGCATAAGTACACTTCCCCCTCCAGAGAGCTTTCTGTTAAGTCCTCGCTGCAGGAGGTGCACTCGCTGGCACTGAGTCAGGTTTGGGCTCCGTGTGAACGCTGTGCTCCTGTATGGATGTAGTTTGTTTGTGAGTGTCCATTCTGTGTCCAATCATTAGCAGTCAGAAGAGCTTTCGGGGGGTTTATTCTAGGTTAATGGTGAAGGGGGGACAAAGGAAGGGGGAAGCTGACAGCCAGGATACAGGCATCCCATTCAGTCTGTTTGGAGGCCCCGTTTGGCCCCTGACAGCACACGGAGGAGGGGGACCTCAGCGGAGGGAGTGAGGGAATGAGAAGACAGAGCGCAGAGAAGAAAAACACTTGCATGTCTACTCTTTAGTTTTATACACAGCATGATTTATACAACATTACAGTGTTTTTCTTGGTTTATGTTTCACAAACATCTTGATTTTTTGTTTCTCAAATTCAGAAAATGTCTTAACACGTCTGGAATTTTAAATGTCCGCTCTTCTCATTGACACCACACCCTATCAAATGACTCAGATTTCATTTTTATTAAAAATGATTTGGTTTTGCCAGCTTTGATCTTCTTTATTTGTGTTTTTGAATAAATCCAAGCAGCATTAAGAACTTGAAGATGTCCTGTCTGCCATTTTCTCTTTTGTATCTCAGGCTACGCCCATTGGAAGGGGCAAGTACTGACGGCAGAGGAGCTGAATGTGCTATATGAGGGTATCAAACTCAATAAGGTGAACCACTATGACTACATCCTCACAGGTGAGTCTGAGGAGTGTATCCATGTAGACTAGGTTAAAGAAATAGGAAGCTTAAAAAACAGCGGCATGGCTTATGAACACTTTATGGCCACTTAGTTTTAACAGCAGCCTCAATAGACAAGAATTCAATGCATTTACAATCTACTGCTGTATTTTAAGGGGTGCAGGTTTCTACCAAAAGTTATTGTTATGCTGATCCAAAATGTCTACTTGCATTTCTTTGACTGACTGTCTGTTTGCTTTGGGCTGCTAAAGACAGATGTGAATTGGTTTGGTCATCATCGCATGAAAAATCTGAGCTTACAAGCGTCACGTTTCTCGTTTTTTTTACATAATTTTGACAGTTTGGTTAACGTTAGCATGCATGTGTGGTTTATTCATGTCAACTTATGGGAAAAAAGCATCAAATGCAATAATGTACAGTAAATTCGTAATAATAATAATAAGCAATTGTAATAATAAAGTCAGATGTTTCTGTTTTACTTTGCTGATTTCATTTTCCTCATCAGGCTACAGCAGGGACACGTCCTTCCTGGAGATGGTGGTTGATATTATTCAGGAGCTGAAGAAGGCCAATCCCAGCCTGGTATATGGTAGGTGTAAGATTAGTTGTTTCAATTATAAATGTGAACTATGAAACTTTATTGAATGTAACTTTTAAGTCCAAACAAAGCTTAAATTTCTGTGTTCTTTTCCACAGTTTGCGATCCTGTTATGGGAGACCACGGTGCTATGGTACAGTAAATTCCTCTACATATATTGTTATCCTACATTATACACCTGTTGAGTGCTAATTTTGGACTCGTGATGCACACCGTTCAAAAAGTTAACTTTCAAAGTGCTATATGAATTCGAACTTTCTACAATATTCAGTCTATAAAATGAATTAGCCTATGTTAAAGGAATTTTCATTCATTTGTTTTCATCATTTTGTAAAAGTAATTGTAAAGTGGTGACAAAAACATGCTTTTGGATAAGAAAATCTTGTGTCTGCTGCCTGCTACAGTACGTCCCAGAGAAGCTGCTGCCAGTCTACAGGGACAAAGTAGTGCCTTTGGCCGACATCCTCACCCCGAACCAGTTTGAAGCAGAGTGAGTGCACTTCTAGTCATCATTAAAGAAAAGAAATAGTAAATGGAGTATAGTAATAGTAAAAAGCAAACAGACCAGCCTGATAAAGAGAATGAAGGAAAGGGGTTAATTTGGTATCTAATAGGAAGAGACATAACAGACATCTGCAGGCAAATACTGTGATATAAGGTGTTAACAAATAATAAATGTTTGTACAGGATACAAGTGAGGGAAAGTGTGAGTTTAATGTTAATTGTCATGGATGCATCTGTAACTTCTGCCCTTTTTTCCGTAGGCTATTAACTGGGAGGAAAATCAACACAGAGTCAGACGCTTTTGAGGTGAGTTCAGCACTTCTCATCCTGCCTTATTTGGATTTAGTTTGTGACACCAAGCGGTACAAAAGCTTGAGTAAACGGGACCCCGTCTACTCTCCAGGTGATGGACTTGCTTCATAAAATGGGTCCAGAGACCGTGGTCCTCACTAGTACAGACCTGCCCTCGAAACATGGGGACCAGTTCCTGTTGGCCCTTGGGAGCCAAAAAACAGGTAAAGCACAACCAACTTTCTCCAGAAAAGCGTCTCCTCACTGCTGTTTAGAAGACATTTTGGGATTCAACTCTTTTTTTTTTTTGGATTTGTCTGCATTTCATGCCAGTTTTTGGTTAAACAGGATAAAAGTACAGCATTGTAATGAGTGGGAGATGGGATGTTCTTCTGTTTTCAACCTTACTTTGTGTCTTAGCCTAATAACATGTATACGGTCATTTACATAAAAAATGATTTTTAACTATTGTGCCTTTTAATTTCAATATCACTGCCTTGTCTGTCCTGACTGTAGTGAAACCAGATGGGACCAACACCAGTCAGAGAATCTGCATGGACATCCCCAAAGTCGATGCTGTATTTGTGGGTACAGGAGACCTGTTTGCTGCCATGTTGCTAGCCTGGACTCACCATCACCCCAAAGACCTGAAGGTCAGAAACACATAATCAGTAAGCTGAGGAAATCTAATGATGCCAGCTGTATGTAATCAAGTCTTCTTTTTGTTTTTCACAGGCTGCCTGTGAAAAGACTGTTTCAGTCATGCACCATGTCATTAAGAGGACCATCACTTATGCTAACGGTAGGGTGTGCGTGTTTGTTTATTGTCTTCTGTTTGTGGTTTTTTTTTATTTAATGGTGAAGGAACAGTGTTTGCTCCCTTCTGCTGTTAGTACTGTATTTACACAATCAATAGTAATATGTGAACCAGTGATATACCTTATGTAATGGCCACCAACATTATATAAAAAAGTGATTGTCAAGAAAGACATCTCAGTTGATTACTTTACTCTACTTAGTCATCTCACAGATTTTCTATCGTTAGGTATTGAGTAAAAGTAATTTACACGTAGAAGGAGGCAAACAAGTAATGACGTAACTGTTTCTTATATAGCTACATATTAACAGCCACAACAGTCACATGGACCAGAATTACCCTTTGACTGCAAGGTTGACCAGTAAGCCAAAGTTCAAAATCGTGTTTTTTTCTTTCAACGGTTCACCTTCTCTTCTTTTTTTTTCTTTCAGAGGCGGCTGGCCCCGGGAAAAGGCCTAGCCCTGCACAACTGGAGCTGAGGATGGTTCAGAGCAAAGCTGACATTGAGAATCCTGCCATCGTAGTAGAAGCTAAGGTCTTACAAAAGTCTTAAGACTGAAGACATTTTCGTGAACATTCACATCTCGCTGGTACAAATCAGCTTTAAATCTGGGCGATACATGTAGGATCTTCACATCAAAGACTGTCACGTGTCTCTGCCTTATACAGTAGAATCTCTGAGGGTGTACCACTGTGTTTTTCATGAGGAAAAAATTTGATTTGTTGTATGTACATTCTGCACACTGGAATCACTGCCATATGTGTCTGTACTATGGCCTGTGTAGACATCATCTGCCCTAGAATCAAAACAAAAAAGAACATTAGACAACGATGTTTAGGTTTAAAGGTAGTGTACTTGAGTGATAAGTGTACTTGAATCTTCTTTATCATGCTGAAAATTATTTCTTGGTATAAAACAACTCATCTCGGTTAAGAATAGGAAATAAACAAAACCAAACGATGCATGCATGATCATGCCTCTACTTATTATGGCTATAATAGTAGGTTAAATGTACTTAAAGTGTGTTTCTCACAAGGCATTATAAGCACATCATTGTTTGCAATATAATCAAAACATGATGCGTTAGGTACATAATGCAAAAACAAAGGGGTTAACAGCTTCTGGTGAAACTATATGTAATAATTGTAATAATAATAACAATGATGTCAGAGTATTTCATTGCACTGTGAATTTTCTGAAATGATAATTATAAAAAGGTATGAATGCATGCAATGTGCTTATAATGAACTTGGGTGTTACCACATTTATACATTCAGAATGGATTATAAGTGCTGAGATATGTAACGTATAACATTGTAAAAAATGTCAAACATCATATGCAATTAGTATGTGGTCTATACGTCTAGTTTCATTACCCCAATTTATTTCATTTTGTTTTGTTTTAGACAAATTGTAACTTTATTGATTATCGTGATTATAGTTGATGTCTGAAATGGTTCTTTTAAACAATTTTCTGGAAATGTTTTTCACCTTCTTTTTTAATTATGCAATGTGTTCTTGAACTAGCAGATGTGTAACATGTTAACATCTCAAATTGAGGTATTTGCACAGATAATCTTTACTATACACTATTTACTAATGATATTTTTTTTTTTTTTCATTTTTGACTGTTGTCATATCTCAAACAAAAAAGAGTCGGTATGAGAGACCACGCTGTTTAAATAGCCTTAACGCAGTTAGGAAGAAAAACATTGGTTGTGAATGTTTTGATGTACCAATGTAATAGTCGATCCTCACACATAATGTTAGAAAGTCAAGTGCCAAACTTCGAGCTGCTGCTCTGATATAGAGCAATATGAGAACAGAAATAATAAATTATTAATCTTTTACTGAAAACTGCTTTGATTTTTAATTTAATTAATGTTTTTTCTTTGCAAGCTTTCTTAGATGAGTCTCCCAAGGGTGCAATATTTCTTTTGCTTTTAGGTCTATTAAGTCTGGGTAAAGGAGCATACTAGAGCTTAACCTTGTGTAACATGATGTTTACATGAGGGAGCTAATTGTTCCCTGAGGTCATCTTACCACATCTGCGTACAAGTGATGACTCGTAATTGCCTTTTTTTCCTTCAATAGGTATGGAAGGTACAGACTTGAAATGGAAAAAGTGGAAAAATATGTCATGAATTTTACCCTAAATAGAGAGATGTAAATGTTCCAAACTAATTTACATAAATATTTTGGTATAATATCACATACATTTAAATTTCTAATGTAAAAAATGTACCTCAGAAGAACATAAATGTCTTGTTTAAAAGGGTATTCAAAATGTTGGCTGCTGAACTACTTAAAAAAATATATGATTGCATTTGATTTTGTGTATGGTGGAGATGAAGAAAGGAAAGTCAAACTGGGTGTTTTGACAAGAGTAAAGAAATAAAGAAGAAAGGGAAACAAATAAATGCTCTTAGCTGTCCCGCCAGCTGTATATTGTGTGATTAGGGGCAGGTAACAGCTCTGTTTTGCCAACACTAATCCACAGTGTGACTAGCCAGCATTAACCCAAATAACCAGACAGGCCAATATGTCTACCCGACTGCGACCTGAATGCAGTAAACACACTTAAGAGGACATCTTATTTGTGGGCAGTATCTACAAGCTGAGTGAGAAACTCCAGGTTTTGTTGGGAAAGAGAAGAGATGAATCCAGCAGGATAAAACATAATATCAACAGACATACCAGATTTATCACACAGAAGGCCTTGAGGCTCCTGCATACAGCAAGTTACTGATCCCTCAGTTTATCTCAGCTCTAATTAAAACTGCAGCTGAGCAAACACACCAGCAGAGGGCTAAAGAGGTCCAAAGTTGATCAAACATGCACACCTATTCAGGGGATGAAAGGACTTTGATGACAGGACCTTGTCTATGTGTTCAGGTGAGATTTTGGAGAAGAGAAGTGTTTGTCTTGTGCGCTGTTCAGTGGTGTACAGTAACTATGTACGTTTACTAATGTACTGTACTGAAGTACAGTTTTGAAGTCCTTGTACTTTACTTGAATATTTCCAGTTGATGCTACTTTATACTTCCACTCTACGACATTTCAGAGGGAAATATTGTACTTTCTACTCCACTACATTTATTTGCCAGCTTTAGTTACTTTTCAGATGAAGATTTGACACAATGGATGATATAACAAGCTTCTAAAATACAACACATTGTTAAGGATTAAACAAGAGATTTCCAACCTTTTTGGCTTTTGATGTCTTTCAAAAAGCAGTGTGTAGTCGGGGTCACATCTCAGATGTCTATGAGTTGTTAACAGCTCCTCTATATAGTGATTTTTCCCTCTAAACTTCTCACATGGTTTTATTAGTCATCATTGACACTATTGTTATCCATATCTTTTTTATTTTTAGGGCCCAACCTGTTTTAAAGCTTTATTCCACCAAAATACTGCTTTTTGTCTAACTAGGAAGTTAGAAGTTCAGGAAGTTCAGGATGAGACTTATATTTCAAAATGAAAACCTCAAAATGTTAACAGGAGCTTACCAGGAATATCTTGAGGTTTGGGACTGTTGATTGGACAAAACAAGACATTTGAAGAAGTTCCCTTGGGCTTCTTCAAATGACACTAAAATTGGTGGGTTTTTTTTTTTGGACATTTTATGGACTAAACAATTTATTGATGAATCAAGAAAATAATCGTTAGTCAAGCCCTAGTTTGAAGTGGTCTTCTTCAAAATAGATGTGAAACTGAAAATGTTTGCCCACAACAACTGAAGAACTAAAATCCCTCCCCTCCTCCTCCGATGAAAAACTTTCAAGTTAAAGGCCAGTATCCACTTTAGATGGGGCAACCAATCACTGGAGTAGTAGCGCTGGGGGAGCTCTTGGGTACATGGCTAATAAAATTAAACATTTAAGCACCAACACTATTTCAGAAGGCATCATACCAAGATTTCTTTGAAGCTCAAGCAACCTGAGCACTCATGTTTTCCGCAGGAAATGCATTTCTAGTTTCAATAAATGTTCAAATGATCCAATATTTCACCAAAAATCAAAGATCAGAGAAAAAGTCCAAAAGCTGAAAACAGATTTGTGTATCTGAACTTTATTTTTTCTTCTTTCCTCTCCCATTAATCATCTCATGACCCCTCAGATTTATCTGTTGGTCCTTTTAAGGGGCCTGACCCCCAGGTTGGGAACCACTGGACTAAAGCTAACTGTGTATAAAGTAGTTCAAACTAGCTCCTAATGATGTCATATATAATAATATATCAGTCAGAGGGACCAAACGAGTACTTTCACTTAAATACTTAACATTTTGCTGCTAATACTTATGTACTTTTACTTAGTTAGGATTTTTCATGCAGGACTTTAATGGAGTTTTACGTGCTGTAGTGGTACTATTACTTAAGTATAGGATATGAATACTTCTTCCACCACTGGCACCATTTCACGTATGAATTTAAAAAAACAAACAAACAGACATTGGGTGTCAAATAAGTGCATTTCAGAAAAAGTTAATTTGCAACATTTTAGCACAACAGGACAAAATCTGCCTAAATGGAGAGAACAACCAATCAATCAATATCAAATATAGGCTTTTATGTTTCAAATAAAACAAAAACTATCCACGAAATGGGTTTTCTTTTAGAAGAATCAGAATCAGATTTATTCGCCAAGTGGCAAGTACAAGGAATTCAATGTGGTCCAGAGGTCAACAGAAAGTGCAAAAAGCATGAACATCAAACAATAAACACAAACATAACAGAGTAAGAAAGAGAGGGACAGTAATTTACTAAGAATCTGTGCTGTGGGGGTGGACTATGTGCAAAAAACCAGAATATAAATAGAAGTATAAATACCAATATTAATATGAATATAAATATACATTTGAGTTATTAATAAATAAAATCTATACATCTATTTACATACACAGTGCAGGACAGACAAACACAGTATACACAATATCAGAATCATCTTTATTGGCCAAGTACACATACAAGGAATTTGACTTAGTGGCTCTCAATGTACTCACACAAAATAACAACACAACAATCTTCAGAAATATAAACAAGGGATGACTATATACTAAGGATGTGGAGAGGGCCCAGTATTTGTATTTGTATCTGTATTTGTTGAGACAGCAAACTTATTTGTATTTGTAGTCAAATAAAAGTGGAAAGAGCCTTAATTTTCCTGTTTTTTTTTTATTATGCTTTTAAATTTAGAAAATTAAAGTGTTACAATAAGTGTTCATGAATAAACTACCTTACGAAGGAGGTCCTCACACGGGGTCTCTGGAATCTCCCAGATCATAGACGGCTGCGCTGACTACTGAGATAAAACTTTACTCATCGCCTCATTGCAGCATGTAACTTTGTGGAAAGGAGAAGGAGAACAACAGGGTATGGAGAGTCCCTTGTGAGTACTTTGCGTGTGTCAGTAGCTCAGCTTTATCTCTGGGGAACACCCCCAACCCTGGGAGTGATGTGAATGTGAACTAGAAAATGTGCGTCATGTAGCAGATGGATGTGACTCCCCTTGTTGAGACCTGCTGATAGATGTAAGAGCAGAGCAGTGGACAGAGACTGAGATAGCGATGTAACCGACCTGCACGCTGTTATTTGACTTGGGTTTTATTTTTCTTCCTGAAAACAAATAATTTTTAAAATATTTGTTTGAAACAAATATTCATTAAAAAAACCCTACTATTTGTGCTTTGCCGAATAATGTATTTGTGTTCGGGCACACGACCCACTATATACGGGTAAAACTGTTTCTGTGAACTGTAAACAGGATACAAACAGTACAAAGAAGTGAGGAGTGCTGGAAAAAATATTAAATGGTTAAAAAAAAGTGACATGTTACTGATATACATATAGTAGGTGGTTATGTACAGTATATACAGCCTGTTCAGATATACAGCAGTAAGTGAAATGTAATGCATGTGTATGTGGATAACATGCAATTTGTTCTGTATATATTTTGAACACTAGAGATCCAAGTTCTTTCCATTAGAAAATATGAATATAGGAGAAACTCACAATAAGTCAGTTAACAGCCTGCAGTTTGAGCTGAATATAGTCTATTGTAACGGGGAATAAGTAATAAGTAAGTAATTGGGAATTATGCAGTTTTCAGTAAATATACTTGTACTGTGTAGTGACAGTACTTGTGTGGGTGTCTGTGGAGCTGCTGTGGTTTGGACAGACTGTAGTTCATCTCTGTCTGTCAGAATGAATGAGGGGCCGGACCGCCGGATGTAGGACCTGCCACCTTCAGATGAGCTCCGAGGAAATGTGGGGCTTTAACCGACCAAACAATAGCTGCTCCTGCAAATCGCATTACCTCAAGGTCATGTTATTTTCTTTGCGTTTCAGGACACTGACGAACTAAGAGGGGCTCCGTGACAGGGTTGTTTTTTCCCCCAACCTCATCAGGCCAGAAAGCAGCAGAGAGAATCATTTGCAGGTAAGTGCTACTGACACTGTCCGCTAACGTTAGCCAAGCTAACTAGCATAGCACAACGTTACCAAGGTGATTATTTGCAGATAATGTGTGTATGTGAGAAGTAGCACTAATTGGCAGGTGAGCAAACCAACTAGCCGACCTCTTACTCATCCTTAAATGTTATTATTAACCTAACTACTCTGAATTTTGCTAACTTAGCATGCTAACGTGTGCCGTTAGCAGCCCCAATCCTGTCCTCCTTGTGCTGGCTTGGTTGAGTTAAACGTCAGGTTCACGCTTGTGTCAGCTAGCTTCAACTCATTTGTCTTATCTTATATCAACAGTAGGGCGCCTCGGTTCATTTTCTTTTCTCAAGTGTAGATGTAGAATAATGTATGCTTGCAACTTTTGAGTTCACCGGGCAGCTAGCTAACATCCCCGGCCACATGTGCGTCAAAAGACAGTTGGTTATAGATGTTTTACGCTAGCCTTGCCGCACTGATGCAAATAGTCCACTTGTGCAGTTTTATTTAGAGGCCATGGAGCTGCAGGACTCCGCCGGGTGGACACTGAAGTGGCATACAGTGTGGCATGACAGCGTAGATAGCCAAGTATCACCGGGTTCAATTAAAACGCGCTGCAGTTGGCTCCGACTTGACCTGCGTATAACGATGTCGTGCCACACAGACAGCGATAAGGTTACTGGAGTTCATTGAGGTCTGCAGCTCTGTAACCCAGTGCTAACTTTAAGCTTGAGACCATAATTTCATCCACGGAGACTGCCACTACGTGACAGGCAAGTAGAGTTACCGTGATGATTCCTGGCAGCTTTTGCGAGCATTGTTTTGTGATAAGCGGTGTTTTTTACATTTACTAGCGATTATAACAATGCTGTGACTTCATGCTTTGTGCTGTGCTCTCGTAACACTGCCCACGTAGTTAGACTAATACAGCCTTGTATGGCTATACCACTGATACAGCATTTAGCTTTAAGGACAGAGCAATAATGAGTATTAAATGGAAATATGTATATTGGCTCATTGGTATCTTCTCTTTGTTTGGTGTGTCTGCTACATGCAACAGACATTGAGGGGAAGAAGTATACTGCTTTAGTACCGGGCAATACCTGTGATTAATGTTTATAGTTATAAATTACTAGTTAATATTGAAGGTTTGTGTGTATCATTGTCTGTTAGCTTACAAATGACAAATAGCCAGTTATCAAAATTGCATTTTTTTTCATAATGTGTTGAGAGAATTGTCTCGTTTTTTTCCAGCCCTGGTGGTAATCCTATTTTCATCCGGCGGACCACAGGGAGTCCTAATGGCCCATTCTCTGTTAATTAGATAAAACGTGTAGCAAGCTCTAATTATGTCTATGAAGTACAGTAAATAGAAAAAACCACTGAAAACACAGTCTGGTAAGAAATCTGTCTGGCCAACAAGAGGTTATCAACTCTTTTATTTACTTTATATCTACCCAATTCACTGACATAGTTTCTTTTAAGGATAGGCAAAGTCAGTCTAATTTTTATAATGCCTTTGCAGTCCACAGTAGTAAAAGGTCTGAGGGACACTTTTGGACTCTCAAATCTAGGTCTGTTTGCACACTGTAACCTATTGAACTCCTTTATCAGCTATTCAAGTCAAAGTATTGCCCTATAGGACTTTGAGACATGCATATGTAGATAAGCCTTTATCTGAGCAGTGTCATCTTGGACTGTAATCCCATGCTTTTGTCGCAATATAGGGTTTTATTAACCTCTTGCTTATTTTTATGACACTCTGGTGAACCGCAAAGTTACTCAGAGTGTTCTTACTCAAGCAAACAAGCAATTTTAATCCATTAACAACTCCTCCTCCTCCTCCTCCTGCCATTATTCACATTATTTTGCTGACTGTGGTAAAGTGTACCTTATGTATCCTTGAGTCCTATCAGTCATCACTTCTTGTTATGGCTACACCCGGTTTTGAAAGGGTGTGTAACTGTCTCTGAGTGATGCAAGACCATTTTACGTTAGCCAGCCCTTATGTGTGTGCAATGAGTATTCTTTTCAAGATTTCCTCATTATCAAATCATGTTGTTAAAATTTAAATTTGAAACAACTTTGCAACTGCAGTTTTGATCTCTGAAGAGTAGCTTTGTGTCAGACAGGCTATCAACAGGCGTGCTTATGGACTCGATATCATGTTTACATGTATGAGCGGAATAAACTACGCTTACACTCAAGTAATGCATCACCCAAAAGGCAAAGATCTTTTTGTATGTTTTAATACTTTTGGTTAACAGTAGATGGCTACAGTGACAGTACATGTTAGTAGGATCAGTTGTTTGCTGATTTTTTTTTTTTTTTTTCAGGGGATTTCATAATTTTGCCATGAAATTGTTCAAAAAGACATCAAGTTTTGGTTTATCTTGTAAACTGTAAAATCTGAAATATTGCCAAAACTTTAATTATACCTGGGCAGGTGCATGTTCAATGTCTCCTGTCTTCATCCTCTCTGACAGTTTTGTCTCCCTGGCCTACTGTATATGTGTGTTTCTATAATCAAAATAATTGAATGCAGTGTTGATTTACCTGCCTTGAACATGCATGTTTCAAATATGCCAACTGAAAATGAACTTTAGTGGTATCAAAATGACAAAAAAACTCCAATCCATATATGAATGTTTTTTAATTTAGTTTTTGTTATGGCATTCATTGAAAATGATTGTTAAAGTAACCAGTCAGAGTAACTTTTGGCTGTAGTGGTAGCAAGTGGTGTTTTAAATATCTTGTATGGCCTAAGAAAGCACGGTGTGACTGAGTGTTTGGCATTGCACAATAAAACATGTACTGTGGTCCTACGTGCAGGATCGAGAGCTCTTCATGCTTTGAAACATGAATGACCTTCATTGTCCTGCCATCACAATGTATTTTAATCTCCATTTATATTTGGCTTTAAGACCCAATGGCAAGGCCTCAGGACTGTACTTTAACCTTTGACCTATTTGCTTCAGTAAACACTTGACAGTTTATTTCTGCCTCTTCCTGCTTCCCTGTCTGAACCACATTTGACTTTAGCTCTGTGGAAGACGCGAAAGGCTTTTGTTGGCTTGCCCACCAGCCCTGTTGCCATCTTTGTGTGGCTGAGCCAGCACAGTCTGTTGTAAATAATTTTCAGTACCCGGGGTGCTGCTAAGACTCGAGGCTCTGTTAAGAGCACAGAGAGAGCTAGGGTGAAGGGAGGATGGACATATCTGATTTCAAGGCTTTGGGTTATTTACACTTGACCAGATAGAAACAAAGCACAACTTGGCAACACACATGAAGAGGTTGTTTAATGCAGGATGATAGTAACAGTTGGCCAATGGCAAGGTGAGGCAAGAATTTCTACATAACGATTGGTTCCTTTAGTGTAACAGATGCCGTTCTGCTAACTCCACCCTGGTTCGAGGAGAGCCCAGCCTTCTTCTTTGTTAATGGTAATGAAATGTGACATATCCAGGGTGCCCATAGCCTGCTAATCAGGACTAATCTGATCCAATGGATTAGTGGATGGGAATGCATGTAAGACGCTGCTTATGGTACATGTGTGCCTCCCTCCTTTCAGAAGTGAGACATCTTCCCGTCTTCTTAGTATTCATTAGTAAACTCTACTGAGAGTCCACAGTGGCCATTAGACGTTTTTGGTGTTTGTTTTTGTGCTTTCTCTCTTTGGAGATCCATCCGTTTTGGTAATTTTTCTGGTGACAGGACTTGCGCTGCACTTGCGCTGATTAGGCAGTTCCTCCTATAGGAGTTGTTCTTGATGTCATCATCATAATCTCTCTCTTACCTTCTGCGGGATTATCATGTCTATGAAGCAGGCATACCTGTGACTGTCCACTGCTCTCTGCAGGCCCTCTCTTTATGTTTTTATTCTGGCTTTGAATTGGTGAAAAACCGAGAGCCAAAATGCTGAACCAGAGCGCTGTGATGATCTTCACTGGGATTTGTGGGGCGTTGGTGGTCATGGCAATGGCCTACTACGTCTACTGGTAAGTTAAAGCTGGGATAGGTGGTTTGGCCTCTGGCCATAGTAGGGTTGAATGGATCCTACCAGATTTATCAGAACTTGTTAAAGAGATATAAGTCAGCATAGCACTTCTCAACCATTCACAGTGGTAAGTGGAACGTAGACCTGTAAGCCAAATAAGGTGTCGGTTTTGCACAGAAACTTGCCCACCAACAGTTGCACCTTCGAGATACAGATGTATTTATTATTGGAGCCCGATCAGTCAGCCGATATTAGCAGCAGATGTTGGCCTTTCGTAGATATATCTGTATCGCTGTATAAGTTGTCTGATATGCGCCGATATATATTTTTTATTTTTTAAGTTATATAGGCAGCATTTGATGTATATTTGATCCTTTTTCTTAATTAAAATGTAATATATATGCACATATGTTTGTAATTATTCATAATTATTAAATCCCCAGTGAAGTTTAGTGTTTCAGTGCACTGATGTCATTTTATACAATAAGGTTTATTGTTAAACTGTAAAATATCATGCCTCCATCACATAACTTTGTCACAAGTGTCGCATTAGAGGGATCATTGCAAAAAACATGTGTTTATATGTATATATAAGATTATTGGCAGAATTTTTTTACTCCCTAATGTCGGCATCGCCCCCAAAAATTCAGTAATCGGTCGGGCCCTATTTATTATATGATAAAACGAAACCCCTTGGCAACACACAGGTGATCCCCATTCCACTAATTATGTGACTTCTAAAATCACTTGGCTGCGATAGTGATGATTTTAGGTTCATACTATTAAAAGGGGTTGAATACTTATGTCCACAGCAGGCGAGGATGGGTCCTACCAGATTTATTAGAACATGCACAAGAGATGCATAGCACCCAGTGAAGTGTAGACTTTTGCAAACCAAATTAAGGCAAAATTGCTTTACCTGTCAAGATGTGGTTTAAGTTTTCAAGTATTAAGCTTGTGGCTTTTCATTTTTAACAAGTCAACAGTCTTTTCTCATATCGGAGCCTCTCAGCAAGTAATGGTTATTTGTTGGCAGAGAAGCTGTATTCAGGTGATGCAGAGCAGAAGCAGCTGTCCGGCCTTAAGCAGCTTTAACCCAGTCAGTGGCTCTAATCTGTCTTCCAGGTTGAGAGGGGTCACAGGTGGGCCCATGCTCCCTGGGTCTGTTCAGTCAAACCCAATATTTGTTTTTCTAGACTTGTTTTGTGACAAACAAAGTGTATTTTTCTCCTGTACCTTTTAATATGAGCCTGTTGTAACCTCAACAGAAGTAAATGTGTTGATGGTCTTTACAAGAGAACACCTGAAATTTGGTAAAACCACCACACCGCAGGAAAAGGTTGATTTGTCGGCGGGTGATGATGTGATTGAAGTCATGTCGTCGGTTCAATATTGCTGAGATTCTGATCGGGTCTGGAGAGAGGGTCAAGTGTGAACATCTTGACCAAAATGGGTTTTAATGCCAACTCTTAATACTGAACTAATAACCCAAATCGCTGAAATGGAACACTTATCCAATCAATTAACGCTGGGCTGAGCAACACAGATTTAGTTCTATTTATCTATTATTGTCCTCGGATATAGAGAAAGATTTACTTTGGCATGGTCATTTGGATGTTGGTATATGTTGTTACAGTGGGCAACTTTTATTGTGTAGAAAAAGGTGAAAGTTGAATAAATACCTTTTTTTCTTATAGCACTCCCATCTAACACAACCATAGTACAGATGTACAGCTGATGTTATCAGCTGATATTCGTTATCGGAGATAAGTCAGTATCGCCACCTACAGCAACTGATGAGTAAAAAGAAAACTGTGGTATAGGCTTGTGCCAATTGGTGATCGGATTGTATTTTGACAGTTTACGGGATGATAGACGATTGCCTTTTCCTAGCTAAAATTTTATAAAAAAATAAGCTCTGTAATCTGCGTCCTACTATGCATTTAGAGATGTTTCTGGTGGAGCGGCGTGTCCGCCCGCTGAGCCCCGTTAATCAGCACCAGCATGAGTCTGCCGACTCCTTTCCATCTGCTCCACCGCATCTCCGTTCTCCATGTGCCTGCTCACCAAAACTTTGCTCTGTGCTCCATAAGAGTAGTTAATGTGCCGGATATGATTTGGATTGTGATATTAAAGATCAGATAATAATATGGAACATGATGCTGTGATATTGTCGCACCAAGCACAGACACACAGGCTCGTGCTGTGACGTAACTCCTCCCACCCCCTCTTACTTCTACTGCCCCTGGCAATTAGATTGCTGATCGGCAATCTTCAGTAACCTCAGTTGGGTGATATGAAAATAGAAGTCATCGCCCTATCCTACTGTGGTACAGAAATATTAAAGATTTTGAGATAATTAGAAACAGTGTCGCCCATAAATATTCCACCAGAGAGTGCTGACAGGTTTAATTTTTCAGTACATACACCAGTAACCATTTGATAACCAGATTTAAGTGATCCTTATAATATGTTTATTTTATGTATATTTATGTATCATCAGTCCAAAAATACAGTATTGTCAGGCTCTCGGATCTTAGTATGGTTAAGATGCATGTGGGGTTCAGCTGCCGTGTAAAGGGAAGTTAAACTTTAACATTCTTACCTCTTACCCCTCACACAGTTAGCTCAGGATTCATTCACAATACTTTCTTTAGCACTTGCAGAACCTTTTCAGTTTCACCAGTTGCTTAGATTTGTGTAGTTTTTCTTATAAACTGTATGTTGGTACAAAATGCGAACAATAGACTTTAATTAATGTAAAACATCACATTGTTATACAAACAGATCTTAATCTCCATTAAAGTAAACATAAATAATAAAAGATAAATATTATAATGAACTTGTGAAGATGAGGGAACAAATGTATGAACTTGGTTGGACTAACATATTTTCCAACGACCTTGGCTGGCCACTTAACACCAATTCTGTAAGCAAATGTGTTGAGTGCTCCTACATAGTTGTATTTCACATTGTTAATCAAGGCCTCCGTTTCAATTTCAGTGAAAATTTGTTGGGTCTTTTTAGAGTTTGTATGACTTCATGAGTGTACAAAGACAGGAGTAGAAAAGAGGGAGTGTCAGGAGGAAGATAAGAACAAAGGTCATGACAAGTTTGGAAATCCATCTGCCTGAGCCTGTGACACACAATCACAGCTTGTTGCCACAGCACATGTTGGCATGAAACTTCTCCATTGTCTGCTTGTGGCCAAACAACATAAACCGAATTATCGCGACGTCGCCCCAACAACCGCAGTCACCTCCAGGTAGACAACTGGCGGTTGATTTGAATTGTGGAGATATGTGACATCGGCAAACTTGTTTATTTTTGTTGTCATTTTCAGCCGTAACTGTAACATTTACAGATATATAGTTAAACACGGTGGTCCGACCTATCTGACGTTTCTGCTGTGCTTATTTATGTACTGTGCAGTAAAACTTTTGCGTTGTCTTTCTTTGTGAAACTGGATTGAATTGAACTGATTTGGGGTTGTGGGGAAAACAAAATGGACTCTTTACTGAGTGGTTTGAACTCTGAGACCATGGGAGGAGTTACACTCACACACACACACACACACACTGAAAAACCCGAACACTTCTCCACTCTTTCTCGTTACCTGGCGACCCCCCCGTACACAACAAGACTTAACCATTTTCTCTTTAGTTGAGAGTATATCTCAGTTGTTCCATTTCATGTCGCCCCTGTTTGCTCCGCGCCGTACGTGATGCAGGGGTTTTCTACCTGGAAGGAATTGTAAACAAACATTGTGATTGGTTCTGTAGACTGAAGAAAGTTTTTGCTGTAGCAAGTGTCAAGTCTGCTGTCCTGAATTGAAACCAGGGGCTTATTGGAAAGGAAAAAACAAAAATAAGTCACAAAGTTTAGCACAAAAACACTCATCAAAGCACCAAGTACCAAATGAATTTCACATATTGAACAAATGCAAACAAAAATACCAATCAACAGAATTAAACAGTATAACAGCTAGTTTGTGCTGTCACACACGATAAACCAAAACCAATCAAACACGAGAGTGAAACTGTAGCCTACAGTATAAAATCACACATGTAACATTTATGTAAATTTATATGTGCATTGCTGGATAATCCTTCCACTATAATACACAGTAGGCACTAAAATATTGATGAGTAACTTTTTAAACTTTAACATAGCATGCATGTTTTATGGCCTTTAATGACTAACATTTACCAGTAGGAAACAAAAAAACACGAATGAGCCTGTTAGAAGTTGTGAATGGTTTTAGCGACTGTACACCGGACTCAGATGAGTTTTAATTTGTCTTGATTCACCAATAGTCCCGAGGTAAATGTGTAACACTTTACTGTACTACTTTACTGGAGTCAATTTACTGATAAGCAGTGTTATTATTGACAAATTCAGATTACAAATAATATCAGGTTGAGTAACTTTTAGGAGCCGATTGAGAAATGTCCTCACTACAAATCCTTCTTTTCAAAACCTTTAACACATTTACCTACTTTTACCACATGTACTCAATATTTTACATGCACTCCCTGTCGACATTGCAACCCTTCCAAAACCTGTTACAGTAGCCACAAGTGAAATGTGAAATAGTGTAACTTAAGCTCCCGCAGTCGCTCTCCCTCATTCAGATCAAAGGTCATATCTGCATTGAATGCAGAGGCCGCTCTCTATGGTTGGACTTATAATCAGAACCATCAGGCGAGACATGACACATGCTCACGTGACAGTATTTCAACACTCCTGTGTGTCCTAACTCCAGAGATCTAGAAACATTTCTGTTCATTTGGGCCAAGAGACTGAGCTGAAGTACTGTGGATGTGCATGTAAGATTTCATTTCCTTCACACCGAGGCCACTTTGTTATTCTGTGTATTGTGGTTGCAGTGTTTGAGAGGGGCTGATTACGCAGGATAAGACTTTAGTGGTGTGGTTTACCCACAACGGAGCAGCTTTGTGTCAACTATTTGTTTTTATGTAATTAAAGGTTGTTAGGATTGGTTTGCCTGTACCAGAGATTGTACTTCTAGGAATATGATACGGATTTGAATTGGAAAAATGGCTGTAAATATATTCTGATTGCTTGAAAAGAGCTGCTTCATCATTTGTCAGGATAGATGAAGCACCTCAGGTTACTGTGTTTTTGACTGTGATCAGATTACACTCACTTTCATCCACGTGGGTTATTCGACAACCACCAGGAGGGCGTCAACTGGGTATCTGCTCTTAGTCTGCACATTTAGGGGGTTTTTGTTGTTTTGTTTTGTTTTACTCAGCAGTTGTACTTGTCAAAATGAATTATGTGACACAGTCCTATTTGAAGAAACAAGAAACGTACGGTATGTGAACAAGACATTGTCTGCTGCTGAAGACTGTTATGTCATTTTGACACGCAGGCACACAATGTTTCTGTCTCTGTCTTGTTTTCTAGCACGCAGGCTGTGTCCCATACATTGTTTCTCAAAATGCAAGTAGCAGATGGTCTCTTTGGCCATTTCGCCGGCTCAGTTGTAGCAGTGAATGCAGAAGAGATATGTAGGTGTATGTATGTTGATGCCGCTGCACAGTTCGTTGTTTAATAATTGAAGCAAACACAGTTTTGGTTTCCACAATTATTTGAACTTGAGAGCAGTGCTGATGCATCGCTTTTAAAGTGTTTGTTGTGGTGAATGAAAATTCACAGTTAGCAATCGCAGACTGGTTCCTTATTTTCTTAATTTATTTAATATTTATTTTGTTTAAGAAGACACCAGTTTCATGAACAAAGACTTGGTTTAATCTCATGTACGTTAAGAGCAAATTCTAATTGAAACTTTGAGGAAGACATTGAAATTAAATACATTTTGACATATTACAAATGATCATGTAAAACTGCCTTGTTCCCAAAAAAACAGATGAGTAATCATGACGTTCAGATACTGTCTATACTCTGATGACAGTTGATGTTGTCACTTCCTGCAGGAACACGAAGAAAAAAAAAGAGATTAAGTTTATAATCAAAAGGAAAGCAGTTGACTGTGTGTCTACAGATCGCCACACAGATCCGCGAAAGAGCAAGTCCTTGCGGGTCAGATTAGAAGTGACCCAGAACATCTTTAAACTGGCTTGACCTACACTTTAATGGGCTTTGGTGCAGATGTGGGAACAGTCCATTAGAGGCAGGGCGGCCCGTGGTCCTTCTGATGGGCACCGGCTGATAGTAAAAGTCAAGTGTAGTTAACTGTCAGGTATTTGAACAGCATTAAGGAGCGGTGGAGCCTATCCCAGCATGTTTTGCACAAATATGGAAACACCCTGGACAAGTGTCAGTCCCAGTAGTCGGATAAACATTCATATCCTCACCAAGGGGCATTTAAAGGACCATTAAAGGCCACACTGGCAACAGGGGTGTCGTAGAGGGCGGCGTCACCAGTGGCATGCAATGCAAGAGGGCTACAGCTGCAACTTTTTTTCTTTTTTTTAATGATAATTTAATAATTCGAGTATTTTCTCT
The DNA here is from genome assembly GCF_910596095.1 of Thunnus maccoyii. Lineage (NCBI taxonomy): Eukaryota > Metazoa > Chordata > Actinopteri > Scombriformes > Scombridae > Thunnus > Thunnus maccoyii. The sequence goes on from NC_056543.1 coordinate 12,462,544, forward strand.
GGTTAATTTAGTAAATAGTGAAAAATTCAAACATGCACAGATAGGTCCTGATATCGAGCATGTGGACTACGACATCCATGTGAACGATTCAGTAAAAAAAATATAAGTGAAATTAATTTTTCTGAGCCTTGTGTTTTATTCTTGTTGGCACTGTGGAGTGTACACCCTGAAACTAAACTATGCTTCACTTTTTTGTGCTCTGCATTTTAAAATATTAAATATATCTGACTGAAAGAATCTTTTCCAGTGAAATTTTTGGTTCTGTGTAAAATATAAAACTTTGAGTGGAGAGTCATTAATTATAGCCATTGCAACAAGCCCACAGGGGTGCTAAACACAGAGCCGCTGTGCCTGTGAGGTCAAAATCAGGACAGGCATAAAAAAAAAAAAAAAGCAAACACAATTCAACCTGTTTGATGAAACATGCACAGTGCATTTATAAAAGTCTACTGTAATGACACTGTGCTGTAGCCTTTTATGTTTCATGTCACCTCTGCCACTGCTTCCTCTTTTTAAACTCTTCTCTTGTCTTTTTCAGGTCTGTAGTACTGGCTGAAGGACCGTGTAAACGCGGCTTGTAAAAGGATCCCACCGTGGTAAGAAACCGTGTCGTCTTTTTGAATTTCTGAAATCATATTTGCAGACTGTAACAGACACACATTTACGTGTCTACACTGTTCCATCAGTCTCATGTATGTCACCCGGCCCTCTTGTTATTTTTGTCTCCCACCTCATGCTCGTTTGATCCCTTTCCACATTTTGCATTCGCACCGCTTCATCTGTTCCTGCTCTCTCTTTCAGGTTGGTCGTAGTGTATAGAGAGGAGCCTACTCAGCTCTCCAGGCTCCTCGGCCATGGCTCTGCTGGGCTACCTGAAGAGCCTGTTCATCCTGCAATTGCTGATGGGCTTTGTGTTCGTGGTGAGCGGCCTCATCATAAACTTCATCCAGCTCCTCACATGCATCCTCTGGCCGATCAACAAGCAGCTCTACCGCAGAATCAACTGCCGGCTCTCTTATTCCCTCTGGAGTCGTGAGTAGAAGATATTTTTTTCTTTATTGCACATACCAAGTAGAATATTTCAAAATAAGTGAACAAGAAAAGGCAACAAGTAGTGTGTCATCACACTTGGCCTGGGCAACTAACACATTCAGCAGATACAGAGCAAGATTAGCATGACGTCAAAGCTTCAAGTTAGCTGCAGTTTGCTGATCACACTCTGTGTGTTAAGTGATGCATACCATGTTACACGTTATCATTTGATAAATTGCTTATATAAAAATAATTTGACAAAAACACACTTTCAGCCACATCTAATGGCTAAGTGGATATGTGAGCTGTGTGCTAAGGAAATTGATTCATGCAGCTTTTTGGCCAGCCTTCCCATCATCCTAAATCTAATAATTTAATCTTTAAAACATGTCCCCCCCGGACCCAAAAACTCTTACACATCTGACGCATTGATGTGACTGTTTCTGTCTAATGTTTTCTTGGCCAGCTACCAAACACTGGGCATCACTGTAGGCTTGTCACCAGTTGTTACATCAGCAAATATAAAAGCTTTGGTAGAGTGATTATACCATGAATTACTGTTAGATTAATTAGCAAAACTGAGAAACAAACCTGTATATAGATGAAAATGCAGTTATTATTTTAGGTATTGTAAGTGATGAAGTGTTGTCAGTTCCTTCCTAATGCACGTAATGCACTTTTGTCTCCGGGCAGAGCTGGTGATGCTGCTGGAGTGGTGGTCAAGCACAGACTGCACCCTATACACCGACCAAGCTACGGTGGACAAGTTTGGCAAAGAGCATGTCATCGTCATCCTCAACCACAATTTCGAGATTGACTTCCTCTGTGGCTGGACCATGTGTGAAAGATATGGCGTCTTAGGGGTCAGTTAATTATCAAAATATGATTCAATATGCTGAAACCCACCTCTGTATGTCTTTGAATTAATGCTCGTCGACATCAGATCTCGGTCTTTCGAGCTTCATCGTTAACACCGTACACCTCTTGTCCCCCTCTAGAGTTCAAAGGTGCTAGCCAAACATGAGCTACTGAAGGTTCCTCTGATTGGCTGGACCTGGTACTTCTTAGAGATAGTCTTCTGCAAAAGAAAGTGGGAGGAGGACCGAAATACTGTCTTCAAAGGATTGAACAGGCTCAAAGACTATCCTGAATATATGTGGGTAGGTACACGCCAGAAATACTGTGCTTGTCTGTCCTCTGGCATGTATGTGTGTGTCAGTGTAAAGGCTTAGCTGTTTGACTAGATTTTCATACTCCTACCTAACCAGCTTTGTAAATGCTGTCTAAAATATTTTTAGTTAACCTTAGGCAAGTTGTGCAATCGAGATTGTGAAATATCTGGAAACAGACATATAGTGACCTGAGTAGTGTAGCTATGACTGTTTTACATTTGGGATTCTAAAGGCACAATGTGGATGGCTTATTTAAAGGACTATTCCTGTTCATGACATCACTTTTATTAGTCACGAAAACATTTTACCCCTAGCCCCTTTTACACAGCCTGTTCAAGGTGGGAATGCTACGCCTTTATTCCGCCACGCTGTTCTGTATAAAAGGTACGAACATGGAGTAGGGGGGCAGAGTTGCTCCGCCAATACGCCGGCTACGGAGGTAGTCACAGAGCCCGATCGATGTCTGTGTAAAAGGGGCAGCTGGCACCGCGGGACAGGGAGCTGACGCTGTTGTGTTACACGTCACACGTCTGAATCCTGAATGCTGCCATGCTATATAAAAGCACACATGGAGGCGGCATTATGCCGGCTTTGTTTGGTTCAGTGTAAATAAGCAAAGGCGGCTTAACCACGGATCTTCTTTACGGCTATAATGTGGGATCTCTGTATAAAAGAGCCTTACGTAAATTGCTGAGATCTCGAAACACGTACCAGACAACAAACAAGGAGTCGGACAATCAGACCACTTTATTTGGAGGTAAAACCAAAAGTGAATGTACCTGTTATGCCTATATAAATTACTCATTGCACAGGAAAACTGTGTGTAAGCACAACCCTAGCAAGCACTGTAGGTCAAAAGTCAACCAGAACATCTGTCTGTAAGCTGTGATGGATGTTTACAATAAGGGTAATGATTTTACTGTTGGCCTTTGTTTTTTCTTATATCGTGTTCCAAGATCTCTGCAGTCAACTTGGTGAACAGCGTTATTATTAGAAACAATGTCCAAAACTACAAAAATAAGATCCAAGTTGAAATAAACCAGAATTACCTTTTAAACATTTAATGGAAACACTTAAAAGATGATGTCTTTTTTAAAGGAAAAATACTCTTACCTTCCACGATGAGGAAATCCAAGATACCGCCCTTTGACCCAGTTTCTTTTATGTCGATTTATCTTGGCAGTGAAATACAAATCAAGTTCTCAGAGAGCACCAGCTGTATTTAAAATCTCACAACAGGAGGGTATGTGTTTATTTTGTTCTGTGGAAACTCGTGAACTGAACTTAAATCTCTCCACGGTGTATAAACAGTCTGAGGAGGTTTTCACTGTGCTTTGAGATGCAAAACACCTTCTTCTTCTGTTTTAAATAAATAAGTGGTTTACATTCATAGCATCCAATCTTACCTGGTGACAGCAGGTCTCACTGTAATAGACACCTTTTGTGTATTTCTCCAACAAATCATGGCAGCAGGTCCGACTGTTTATCGTAGACCTTCACTGAAGGTGTAAAGCACTTAGTGTCGCAAATCTCCACAGTGACTCAACTGGGTTTGCCTGCTGAGATTAGGCTGATCAGAAGTTTATCTAATTACCCCTTAACTTAGGGTCAGGCCACCGCTAATGACGAAGGTTTTTATGGGTTAAGATGAACAAACTAAACACTCCTCGGTAGAGATGTCATCCACTCGCCTACTTTAAAAACCACTGAGATAAAAGTTATTTCTTTTTGTTACATTGAGGTGAACTTGATCTGTAATTCAACCAAGCAGAAGTAGGGTAGTGGTTAGGACAAGAGAAAGGAGGTCACCTCAAGTATATGGGATTCTTTTTTTATTATTATTATTGGTTGTGTGCATATGTGTATTAATACAGCTCTTCTCCCTTCACAGTTCCTGCTGTACTGCGAGGGCACCCGCTTTACAGAGACGAAGCACCAGATCAGTATGCAGGTTGCAGAGAGCAAAGGCCTGCCCAAGCTCAAGTATCACCTACTCCCCCGAACCAAAGGATTCACCACCACACTGCAGTGTCTAAAGGGCACAGGTGCTGTATATATACATACATATATGCATACACACACACGAAGTTTATCATGCTCAAAACAAACATAACTTTTGCTCTAAATCGTCATTCCTCTTTACAGTGTCTGCAGTTTACGATGTGACTCTCAACTTCAAAGACAACCAAACCCCCACCCTCCTGGGCATCGTCAACGGCAAGCAATACAAAGCTGACCTGAGCGTAAGGTGAGCGCCACTGACACCAGCCATTGTCAGTTATTATAACGCGATGCATTACACTGCCAGGTGTATCGAGTTTCATTAAGTGGAAACCGATGAATGTATTTCAAATCTGTGGGCCTCGTGCTAATTGCATTTTTGTCCCATGACAATGAAAGAGATAGTGAGAGCGCTCTAAATGCTGGCTAGTTTCCCAGCATGTTCATGGTTTCAGAACAATAACGCTGGTGGCCAGGGCGCTCCAATTGGGTGAAGAGCTGGCCAGGAGACAGGCTGGGATGACTCCCGCTCAAAATAGCTGGGGAAAAAGATGTCTTTTGTCTGTTACAGCACAGTTGAACAAAACAAAAACAGTATTTTACTCAAATAAAACATGGTTAAAAATAATGCGGAATATTTAGCAATTTTATAGTAACATGACTCAGTATACTGGAGTCAGTGTAATCTACCAGTAGGCTAAAACCACAGCACAAAAATAGATGATTTATAGAGCAGAGTGGAATTTTAGGTGATGCGGTCCCCTCTGGTGGACAGAAACTGCTACAGGAGGCCACATGTGATAAAAAATATTAACATGAAACATCTGCTGTTGCACACTCGCCTTTAACCTGCTGACAACGCAAAGATCAATTTGTGTTCACTCAAATAAGACACAGAGCCTTAGAGATGATGATGAAGTGCCTCAGGTTGTAGTGTGTATCAGTAGTGTGTGTTTTTATTTATTGTATATTTATTTATCAGTAGTTGTTTTGGGTTTATTTGTCATATATTCAGCTTGCTGTGCTGAATATGCTACGTCCTTCAAAGGCAGTGACACACAGTATGATTGATGGGCCGATTGCAGTTTTGATTTGGGCATCACGACTGATCAAGACAAGTATTTATGACTGAGTGGGTTCCAGTCTGGGTCAGTTAGTTTTGACAAATGGCAGATAAAATCATACAGTGTTTGGATGATTGACAAGAGAGAAAAAAAAATGACAAGCAAATTGTAAAATATTGTGGTGTGCAGTGAGTTATTTTATAATGCAGTTCCTCAGGTTTGAGTGCAGAGCCACTGCTCACCTGAAGGTCACCTGACTCATATGTAGTTCACTTGCCTTAAGCGCTCTGTAGAGATTACAGTCCTTGTTACTCACTTCTATCCACATACATGTACATTTAGGTTCTTTTCTATCTTTTTTCTGTATCTATTTTTTTATGGAGCAGCCTTTGTTCCTGAATTTGTGGTCTCACTGAATTCCAGATGTTGTTACCGACAGCCTGTTATCCAGCGGGTTGTCCTGGTGTATTTACTTAGATGTTGTTCAATATTTGCAAATGTCTGGCTTTTCAAGACTATCTTTCAATAATCTTAAATCCTGTGCCCAGTTTATGTCTGTGTGACTGTGCACCTTTCTGTGTTTAAAAACAATAACAAATCAATTCCTTCCTTTTTATAATTTTATTTTTACTCTTTTTTTTTTTTTCCCACCCAGGCGGTTCCCTGTGGAGGAAATACCAGATGATGAGCAAGAGTGTGCGGCCTGGCTGCACAAGCTCTACCAGGACAAGGTAAAACTGGGCACAAGTGATGAAAATGTAAACAGGATCCACCACAGAAATTCATAAAAACATGAGATTGTCACTCTACACAAACAGCTTGTATGCAAGATGTTTTTACTAAAGACAAAAACAATTATTTTATAAAGACACAAAGTACAAAATGTTGCCTTACATTTAACTCCTGTGTAGAAAGTATCCACATATGTTTTTGACCATATTGGATCCTTTATTGTATGTAAGTGCAAATTTTCTTAATGAGCCCAAATGCATCTCTTGAGTATTGGTGTCAGTTGATATCAATATCAATAAAGTGCAAAACAACTTTTCTTCATGTCCTGCTCAGGATGCCTTACAGGAAATCTACAACAAGGACGGCAAATTCCCCGGGCCCACAATAATCCCACCTCGTCGGCCGTGGACACTGCTCAACTTCATGTTTTGGGCCACCCTGCTGCTTTCTCCCCTTATCAAATTTGCTTGTGGAGTGGCCGTCAGTGGCTCCCCCCTCCTCATCATTGGCTTTACCATCTTCCTCATCATAGGTAGGTAAACCTCGGCCCACCCGCCGGCTCTCAAAAATGAAATCTTCCTTCTGTTGAGAATTGGCCAGAAGACAGTTGGAAAAATGAGAAATGAAATCAAAGCTCATGCAGTGTTACTTATTTAACATTCAAATTGCCGCCCTCATTCACTCCACTCTTTCTTTTCTCTTTTGTTCTCTCTGCAGCCTCCATAGCTATCCGTCGCCTCATAGGGGTCACCGAGGTAAAGAAAACAGGCTCCAGTTACGGCAACCAGGAGGCCAAGAAACAAAACTAAAGTGTGTCACCCCTCCGTGTACGGCCGTCTCTGTTCGGTCGCCTGCGGCGTCTCACCCCTACCCAACTCCATTCTCCTCCTGTTGAGTCAGTTGGTAGGCGGGGAGGAGACCCAGCTGTGAAAACATAATAGAGACCAGAGTTAGAAATACTAATGGCACTAGAGTGAGAGAGAGAGAGAGAGAGAGAGAGAGAGAGAGAGCATGGAAGGTCTGGGGTTCAAGCTCTCTGGTGTAACACAGAACACAAGGAGGGGGAGATGCAGTACTGTACTGTATTCCCCCGCATCTTTCTTAATCCAGCTAGCGACCCGCTGTCCCCGTTAAATCTTGGTAACACCCAAGGTTAAGCTCCTAACCCATCTGAGGTCACATGGACAGCCAGTCAACTTGTCCTTTACAGCAAACTAGCCCATTTCCTGCTTTGCACTACCGACCTCCACTTCCTGTCACAGTCATCAGCCAACCAGGGAGTGGTGACCCGCTCACTGTTTTTGATTACAGAACACAAGCTGATCTGTATCTGATCTTTTTTTTTAATCTTAACCTCCATCCAGGGGCAGTGTGTTTCTGCAGCTGACATCTCCTTCCCCCTTTTTTTTTTTTTTCACTAAGTGGGACTTGTAATGGGAACCGGTGCCTTGAGGCCCAGCCTGGTTTCCTTCATCTTAAAGGATCAGTTCATTTAAATCACAAAAAAAATGACCACTTAACGTCTAGGTTGTTAGCCATGCAGATAGTTAGTTTTTGTTTGCCTAGCGTCTGTATCACTAAACCTCAACCCCATTACAATGGATCTGAATATAATTTTGTTCATGGTGCTGAAATCAGTGTAAAATAACATTTTAAAAACTCAACAGAAGCTTGTTTTTCCAGAAACAATCAGTGGAACATCAATAGTTTTATCAAAAAATTGTGAAAGGTGTCCGTGTGAACACTAGTGGATTGTCCAAGTAGTCCCCAGATTATTTCTGGAAAGATACAATTAAGTTGAGTTTTTAAAACTTATTTTTTAACTAATTTGAGCACCACCAATGAAATTTCACTCACCTTCATGGTAGTGAGGTAAGAGGCGGATATGTAAAAGTAAATCTCACACTGTCTCCATGGCTAGATCACACAAAGTTAGAAAAACATGTTATTTTAGTGAACTGACCTTTTAACATCCCGGTTTGGAGAGGCTGGTGTCTGTTAAACTACAATAAGGGCGCTGAATGTGAAAACTGTCCTTATTAAAGGACACCTGCCATCTGTTACAGGTCTCATTTGTAGCCTGCAGCACAGACACCTACGGATTCATTCTGACACATTTCAGTTGATTTTTTCCTGTGTGTATTCCTATTTCCACTCGCTTTCACACAAATAGGAATTTGCATGTGTAGTATGATTCATTTTTAAGACATAAACGGACCATCTCTCACCCCCCCCCCCCCCCCCACTCCCCAAAAGCAACCAGCAATCCCAGTCCAAATATTAAAGCGGTTCAACCCACCACACCCTCGGACGCCAGTCGTGACAGTTGAAGTGCAGCGCAGCCTGTTATGATTGATGTGACTGTTCTGCTGCTGCCATTAAACGGCAGCAGACCCAGATACCCAAAAAAGGTCACCAACTGTCTTCATGTAGCCTCACAGCTGTTAGCATATGATTTTGCTGTACAGATATAGACTGTAGTAGTGATGTTTTAACCTTTGCCTTAAATCAAGCTTGCTCAGGCAAGGGATTGCTTATCCGCCACCCCTTTAAAACGGCACCCGCCTCTTTACCTCTGTTATGTTTAAATATTCATCCTCTTCTTCAAGTTTCAGCAGTGCATGTTCATTTGGTTTGATCACCAAAGTGAATCATGAAAACTATTTTTAACCTTTAAAGTGGTAAACTAGGAAGCGGTTGGTTCGTTAACTGTGAACATTGTCATTAGTTAAAAGCAGCTGTTTTCACACCACGTGCTGAGCAGCTGTGTTTGCTGTTACTGCTGTATGTCGGCACGGCAGCAGCAGAAACTAGCCACTGTCGGTGCACTCGCAGTTTCATACATTTCACTGTTTTAGAATCGGGTCGTCCCAGAGTTGGTTGTTTTTTTTTTTGGTTTTTTTTTTAACTCAAATTAAAGCGTTGGCTGCTGCAGTACATGAGTGGGTTTCTCCAACATGACGAGCTACATTTCCTGGTCTAAATTGCAAACAATGGTAGCAAGACATGGAGGGGATATTTTGTGTCCTGCCCCCCCTCCCCCTCCTTCCCCCATTCCCGTGCCACATGTAGTATTAATCATAAATTTTTGTTTTGTTGGTTCAATTTTTGGGATCATCACTCCTCAACAGTGATATATTGTGTACTTCCTCCTTCTGTAGCGTTATTTCTACCCAGACAAATCTCATGCAAGCCTTAATAGACAGTGCTGCTTAATTTTTGTGTGAAAATGTAGAAGCTAACTGAGCCCCTGTGGTAGTGAAGAAGTGAAAATTGAAAAAATGTCCTCCAGTATGGAAAGCAAGCTCCTGGGATTAGTCGTTCGGGCAGCTTGTTCTACAATTTTAACACGAAGAATTAAAGAAAGATGAAAATGAATAAATTCTGCTCTTGTGTTTAGAGTTGAAAGAGCTCTGTTTGTAACCAGTTTTTTACAAGAAGATCCTTTGAGTTGCGTTACCTCAAATATTTGTGAAAAGCTTTAGCTTGCTCTGTTTTTCCTTTTAATCCCAACATACTGCATCAGATAATGCAGTCCAGCTCATCCTGTCATTCAGTAAAAAGAAAAATATTTGAAAGCAGAAAGGATGCTGAGACATTGGAAAAACCTTTTTACACTGGATGTTTTTATTCAGTAAAGAAATATAACTTGTGGTTGTTTTTTTTTCTGAGATCTTGAATGGAAACAAATAACAAAATCGACACGACTACATGACTTTTTTTAAATCTCGAAGATAAATCAGTTAGTTGCACCTCTTGCGCCAGCTTTTGTTTTCTAGGGCTATTTTTATGTTTTCTTCAATTACAACACTTAAGAATATTAAAGAATTTAATCACAAATCAACTCTTACTCTTTTGACTTATTTGGATTTGTGTGACTTTCTCTGTGCAGACAGCGGTTCAGATAAAACCAGGGGCAGAGATAGCTGAACCCACACACAAAAAAAGTGTTTTTCCTCCATCTTTTCTCCTTCCATCAGCTCAGCCATTTTCACAGAGGCACACTGACACCCATCTTCCCTCATTAATCATGACACATCCACCAATCTTCCATTGAGATAGAGTATAAAGTCACATACGTGTGACAGTATGTAGAGACTGTGTTAAATGAAAATATGTACATAAAATAAATGAAAAGAATGTCATTTACTTTTAGAAATTGTAGAGATGTACTTAGCGGTTCTTTTGCAATAGACCCTTTGAATGACCTAAACCAATTTCCCATCAGATGTCCTCAGGACATTTTGGATACGTAGTCACGCAGTAAGTGTGGCTAAGATGTTGAGACTGTATAAACATGTACATAATGTAAATTCTGAGTATGAAAGTCACTTTTAGAAATGGCAAAGACGCTCCTCTGTTCTTTTGCAATAGCTCTTTTGAATGACAGGCCATGCAATCAGGCTACAACCAAATATATCACTGACACCAACAACCGATGGAAAAGCTACAGCGGAAGATTTAAACTTTTATGGCCTCCTGGGTGCAGATGACTAAGTTATCATAAAAGTTACTCTCAACACTATCTCACCTTTCAGGGTTGGAGCTGTAAATACTTTCGGTGATGCCTACCTTGTAATTAAAGCCACTAACAGAAGGCTGTAGTCACAGATGATGCTTACAAAGCATTTTTCAAACTTTGTAATTAATCATGGTTTCTTACTGTAGCCGATTACTTTTTGCATGATGTGCATTATTGCACAGTCACTGAATCGAGTTAATTCTGACTCAGGGACTCTTTTACAGGCAATGCGACAGCTGTGGCATTAACTCTGAATTTGAATCTGAATAAAAAGGCTTTCTGAGGAAGCTTAAAGAGTGTGATTCTTGCTTTTGTTAACGCTACACTTAATGTTCAAATCTCTTGACTTGTATTCTTTAAAGCCCCTGAAAACATGGTTTCAAATCTTTAAGTTATTCAATATATTAAATATTTGACTAAATAAGCAACAATCAAAGTGTGGGATAAAAAAAAACAAAAACAAAACATAACCTTGCATTATTTATTAAAGATTCCCTCCAGACATGTTTTAAGACATATAAAGATTCTCTGTTTTGAATAATTTGTGCCTGATACGGGTTTTCCACAAAAAAGTTCAGTTGACTTGTTCAGAATTCATAAAATTATATCTCCTCCCTCCACATTGAAAAATCCAAAATCTGCAAATATTCTACAAATTAAACTGCTGGATCCAAGATGTCTCCTACTTAAAGCTACAGTATGCAAGTAAGTTTTATTTTTTTTGTTAGAATATGCTCCAAAGTAGCTTATAGCTTTAAAGATCCCCTCCAGACATGTTTAAGACAAATAAAAATATTCTGCTTTGAATAATTGTTTTTTTTCCACAAAAAAAGTTCAGTAACCTTGTTAGAAATTCTAAAAAATAACATCTGCTCCTTTTCTCTCATCAAAGATCCAGAATCTATGAATATGCAAATATTTTTCATTTCAGAAGTTTTCCTGCTGGACACAAGATGTCTCCTTCTTCACTGTAAAGTGCAGTCTCAGTGTTTGTGCACTGGAGGCTCCAGGTTTCCACATCACACTTGTGTAAACTGGATACTGGACCACAATTGGCTCCAAACTAGCTGTGATGTCACAAATCATGCTTGTAGGCACACGTCTTAAACTCAGATTAAAGGTGAGCACAGAGAAACATCCCACATTCGGCAGATAACTGTGAAAACATCTTTACAGTGAAGCACCAACATCAAAGGGAAGGAACAAGAAGAAAAAGTCATTTTTGAGTGGAAGGGGACTTTAATATTTAAAATCTCAGCTAACCTGCTACATCAGCGCTGTGTGGGTGTGGTTTGATTATATTTGAGCGACAGTCACCAAGCAACCCCAGAACTGTCATATTTTGATTCAAATGTCGCTAAATCCTGATTGTTGATGCTGATATGTGACATTGCTTTCTTTCAATGGAGCCACTCACATATGCACACATAGTGGTGTTTCCATCACTTCAGAGGACGTTACATTGACGTTGCGTCAATCATAGTAAGAAGCTGATTGAAAACAGTAACTTTAATTAAATATCATTATTATTATTATTTAATTACATTGTTTACTGTGTTATATAATTACATCTGATATGTAACCTCAGAGTTAAGAGTTTTATGACTACTTTGGTTGGCTGGACTTTGACTGCACGAGAAGAAAGCTGATTCAAATGTTAAAGCATAGGTCGACACTGAGGACCGAGAGTTTTGATTCCACTTGGAGTGAATATTTCAACAGGATAAAAGATGGAGGAGAAGGTTTCAGTGACCCACAGAGCACAAACACGGAAAGGTATGTTGTTGAATTACATTTGCTCTCACAGTTAAAGTCAAGATATAAACACTTTGAGTATAAACTGCAGCATTTATTTATATAGTCTTTGTAACACTTATATGACAGAATTAAAGTTGTTTAGTTTTATGGTAGTTTTATGTTTAAGTTTATGTTTGTCAAAGAAGGGAGACTAAGAACACAGACTTGCTAATACAATCTCATAAAAAAAAGTCCTTTTAATAGCTGTTCTGAAGCTTATGATCAAAATTGTAGAGATGTACTTAGCTGTTCTTTTGCGATAGACGCTTTGAATGACCTAAACCAATTTGGCAAAAACGCTCCTCTGTTCTTTTGCAATAGCACTTTTGGATGACAGGCCATGCATTCAGGCTACAACCAAATGTACCAACAACCTATGGAAAAGCTACAGCAGAAGATTTAAACTTTTATGGCTTCCTGGGTGCGGATGACTAAGTTATCATAAAAGATACTCTAAACACTATCTCAACTTTCAGGGTTGGAGCTGTAAATACCTTCACTGATGACCTTGTAATTAAAACCACAAACAGAAGGCTGTAGTAACAGATGATGTTTACAAAGCAGTTTTCAAACTATTAATTGATTTATCATTGTTTCCTCCTGTAAGAATTGATTGCTATTACTAATACTTGCTAATACAATCTTAACAAGGTCCGTTTAGTAGCTATTCGGGATGATGATGATCATCATCATCTTCAGCAGCAACTCCAGTTGTCATTGAATTGTAAACATTCAAATTTCAACTTTTGTGATTTAAGGACTTATTGTCAATGTTGGTTTAAAAGTTGAGATTGAAAGTTGATTCTTGACCTAGAAGACAACTGTTAACAGAACAATCAAAATGTCCATTTATTGTTTCACAGTCGAGAATGACCTTTCAATCTCAAGAACAGGCGCTTTGAGGTTCATTGCAAAAAAATTGTATCTTTCAAAAAATAATCATTTACTCAATATATATTCAATGTTTTATTCTCACTTCTGAGATAAGTTTTCCGTAGAGCTACAACAATAAGTCGATTAATGAATTAGTTGACTGACAGAAAATGAATCTGTGACTGTTCTGATGATCGAATAATCGTGTCTTTTTTTTAAGCAAAAATGCCAAAAATCCACAGGTTTCACTTTCTCAGTGATGAATTAATGCTTTTTTTTGTCATACATGGTAGTAAATTGAAAATCTTTGGATTTGTTGGCTGAACAAAACAAGACATCTAAGACGTCACCCTTGACTCTGGGAAATTATAACAGGCATTTTCACTATTTTTTTGACTATACTAAACAATTAAACGATTAATCAAGAAAAATAAATGGCAGATTAACTGATGATGAAAATAACTGTTTGTTGCAGCCCTAGTTTTCAACATAATTACCATTTACAACACTTGTGTTAAGGTAGGACTAAAATACAATGACGTATCTTCACTGTTGCTGAAACCTCGTCTCCCACCAGGAGGCAAACACTGTCTTCAGGAGCTGAGGATTGTCCTCCTGGGGCACGACTGGCTGGAGAAGAGTTCAACAGGTAATACCATCCTCGGCCGAAAGATGTTTGACATCAGCAGAGATGTGAAGATGTGCGTCCGGAGACAGGGTGTTCTTGGCGATGGGCGCCGAATCATTGTGGTCAACACCCCTGAAAGGTGGATCCACTACTCTGTCCGTGACCCTGGCCTGGTGAATGTGAACATGGCAACCTGCATGTCCATGTGCCCGCCAGGACCTCACGCTGTCCTCATAGTCATACCCGTGGACTCTCACCGAGGCAAGGAGTGGACAGTTGAGGGACCTCTGGAGCTGCTTAATGGCACACTGTGGAGAAACACAATAGTAATATTCACCAGATGTGAGAGACTGAGGGGAGCGTCTGTGGGGGATTTCATTGCAAGACATCGGTTTCTCAAGGAGGGTTTGGACAAGTGTGGACATAGGTACCACATTCTAGACACAAGCACTTGGGGAAAAGATGATGACACTCAGGTTGCAGAGCTTTTGGAGAAGATCGATGCAATGGTGGCAGGAAATGCAAAGGCAGGAGGAGCTGGTTATGTGACTACAAATGAGGAAGTCACGAGAATAACTGAGAGGGAAAGGAAAGCGGTAGAAGAGAGGGCGACTCTGAGGCGAATGAATGTGCAAGACGCCAGAAATACACTCAGATCTCTCATGGGTAAGCATCACTCAAAACAGCTATTATCAATACTTTTATAAGAATGGATCAAATGACTGTCTCTACTCACCTCTACAGAGCATTTTAGCCATTTTTAGTGCTTTTTTTTTGTTTGTTTGTTTGTTTTGCTTTGGCCTACAACTTTACTCTTTTGGTTCAGTCTCACAGCTCACAGGCAGCTGTTTTCAGCAGAAAAAAAAGGTCAGATAAACCCACTGTACGCAACCTGGCCAGCACCAAACAGCAGACAGACAAATATTTCACTCAGGAGTTGGTGCAGACCAAAAATAAAGTTAAAAGAGAGTGAATATTGGGCTTAAACTTGCCAGATGGACAAAAACACTCCGTAACTGCTGGACGTGTAAATATTCAAAGATTTGCTAAGTTCACCACATCAAATTAAAAGATAATATGTCAGTGTTGTGTTCACAGCTTGTTTCCGCTGCCCCCAAGTGGCCAACCAGTTATTGCAGGTTTAAATGGACATGGTACAAAAAGGTTGAAGTTAAATAAAAATAAACTCAAATTACATCAATTTTATGGTTCTAGCAAGTAATGTCAAACAACTTAAGTTTCTTAAAGCTTTCCCCTTTTGAGAGTTTGGGAACGCCTTACCTGTCCTCACAGATCCTTATGTAATTTTCTTTTTGTGCATCCAAACATGAGATTTTTCTCAGACAAAAATGTATTCTTGTTGTCTAAATCCTGATTATTATTATTTTTTGACTCAGGAGAGTACCCTCCGATTTCTATGCTTCGAATTCTGATTGTGGGACCAAAGCAGGTTGGAAAGAGCTCAGCTGGAAACATCATTGTTGGTGATGAAGTCTTTCAAGCCAGACATCCAACATCCCAATGTACTGAGAGACAGGGTGACGTTCACAAAAAGCGAGTCACTGTGGTTGATACTCCTGGCTGGAATGGGAGATACTGCTCTGAGGACACTCCACAGGAAGTTCAACAGCAAATTACCCACAGTGCATCTATATATAATCCTCATGCTGTCCTCGTGGTTGTACGTAGCGACGAGACCTACACTGAAACCGACCGGCTAAAAGTGGAGGAACACTTGAGCGTGCTCGGAGCTTGGGTATGGACTCGAACCATTGTGCTGTTCATGTGGGGAGAAAAACTGGGCTTCACTCCCATTGAGGAGCACATTGAGAGATGGCCTGCCCTACAGTGGTTGCTTGACAAATGTGGGAATAGATACCATGTTTTTAATAACTCAAACAAAGTTGGAGACATTCAGGTGGGAGATCTGCTGGCGAAGATTGAGGAAACTGAGGTGGAAAATGATAGTAGATACTTGCTGAGTAGTTTCATGAAAGTCCAAGAAAGCAACAGAAAGCTGAATCAGAGCTCCAAAATGATTGCACAACAGCTCATGAAGGTGAAGGAAGAAAATGATCTCCTAAAGCAAACAGTTGAGGAGAAGGAGAGAATGATAGAGGACATGATTAAGACAGCTATGGAGAAAGATAAGCAGATTGAAACTCTGAAGGTGACAACAGAGATGGAGAGGGAGGCAGAAGAGAGACGAAAGAAAGACCATGAAGAAGAGATTGGTATAAAATTAAAGGAGGCTGAGAGGGAAAACAACCAGCTCAAACAAGTCAATATGGAGAGACAAAAAATGATAACAAGCCTGGGTGAAAGATGTGCTGAGAAAGATGATGTGATAAAAGCAATGAAGGAAAGCAGCGAGGTAAAAGAGACAGCGCCAAAGAAACAAGAGCAACAGATCGCAGCCTTAATGAAACTATGTAAAAACAAAGACGAAGCACTGGACCAAATGATGGTGGATCACAAAAGAGAAGTGAAAGAGCTCAAAGAGACAATTGGAGAGCTGAAGAGAAGCAATGAAGATGCAAAGAAGGCGTTGAAAGCCAATATTGAAGGGACACAGATGCAAATACAGAAAAAAGAAACTGACACTGTGCACCACCACACGAAAACATTGATGAACCTCAAGACACTTGTGGAGCTCAGCAGACAACAGAAATGGCCATTCACAGTGCCTGCGAATCACAGTGGAGACACCACTAAACCAAGTGAGTACTGAGCCTGACAGAAATTATCCAGAGTCTGGTGTTGTTAAGCAAATGATGGGTCTCCTCTTGATTGACTGATGCCACTAACCTCTTTTCAGTTACAGAGACAGAACAGAAAAGGCAGGACACTGACACCATGCGGCCACATGAGAAGGTTGGTGAAAATGGACATTTCCAATAATTTTGGAAAATAATTAATGCATTATGCAAGGAGTGTAAGACAAGTGACCTATTTGTAATGTGTTTATAATTATGTCACAAAGCCCGAGTTTGTTCATTTTAGCTGGAGAAGTTAGGGTTAGTTTTGCTGAACCAGTCTGACCTTGAGTACACAATAACTAAACCATATCAATAAGACTCAGTGCTCTGTGGAGTTTGTTTCCATCAAAAGATGTCAGTATCATGAATATCCACAGCACATCTAAATGGTATCCTTCATTCGTTTTTGAAGCATTTGTATTGAACTAGAGAAATTATGATATGCATTCAGTGGTAAGTCATGAAGGTTTGTCCTCTTGGGATCATGAATGCCTGTTCCTGAATGCAATCCATCCAACATCTGTGAAGACCTTTCACTCTGGACCAAAACATCAAACAATGTCACCATGCCTTGAGCTACACCACTTGCATGGCAAAAACTGGATTATGGAAAATACTTTTTTTTGATGAAAAGTCAAGCATACAAACCTGTGCACATAAAAATGTAAGGACTGAAGTCAACAACAATTTTTGAGTCCAAGTTATATTTATTCTATTCTGGTCCACATAGGGTCTTGGTCTATTGCCACGTTTCTTGGGTCAATATGTCTGATGTCTTTAAAGGCGAGGAGAGTATCAGCTGTGAAGTGCAAAGAAATACACCCATTAACTGGTGGAGCATCATGAGGCTGCCAGTGTTGGTGTTCTCTCTGTATTTGGATCTGCACGGGTCAACAGCATTTTGAATCAGTCTAATTATCTTTGGCTCTATTTAGGCAGGTCTAACTGTCTTAAATAATCTTTTTTTGTTGTTTTTTGAGGAAGCCCATGCTTCCATCTTAAATTGGGTCCAAAGTGTTGGAGACACATCCTTCATGTGAACAGTTGGCCCAATACAGTCAACTTTCTTCTTAATAACAACCATGTCCCCACTGATCAATTTCAATATTATTAGTACTACAACCAAAGTACATATTATGACCAATTTGTAAGATACTGTGCAGTCATTCATTAATAACTCATATATTATAGTCATATATTAATAAAGCAGTTATGAATCTGTTTTCCACAGAGAGAGACCATAAACCAAATGTGGCAACCTGAGACGTACTCGACTCTGTCATCGCTGAGAGCTGGAGGTGCTGCGCTGGGGGCTGCAGTTGGGGCGATTGCTGGCTACTACAAAGTCACTACAGAGTTGAGGGCCCGGTCAGCTATCGGGGCTGCAGTAGGGGCTCTGCTGGGGAGCTTACTGGTCCAGGGAGCCTGGCCCCAGGAGAAGAAAATGGGGTCAGACAGCGGCAGCAAGTGAGTCTCTACCATGAGGCTTCTGAGACATATTGAATGTAAAATTCTTCAAAACGTTTTGGCAAGAGTATGCACGGCTAAGGTGTCCATCTATACATATATCTATCTAGATTTTTGCTTTCATTCGGATTTTTTAGAGATTTGTAAACTTATCACTGTTCGGTAATGATTGGACTCACAACAGCCTTTCACAAGTTTTAAAATACACAGCTTCTTTGTCACTTTATTGCCATAAACCTTCATTATTGTCCATGCACTCACTGCAAGCAAGCACCCCCGCCCCTTTCTACTTTTTTAATTATTTTTCTGAGCAGTAACATGAACAAGAGTCTGAATAATCAATCAGTATTTCCTGAAACAGAGGTCGATCCCTCCCTTCCCTCAAACTGGCTGGACATCGGAGAGCCTTGCAATGTTGCAGGTTAAAGTTCAATCAAAAACACATAGACAAGAGTTCTGATGAGCCAAAATAGATGATAACATCTGTGCTGGTTTACTGTGGGCGTAAGGGCTGTAGACTGTAAGGATTCTGTGATTTTGAGGTGTAACCTTTTTTGTAGTATGTGCATTAATGAATTCAGTTTAAAACTCATGGGGAGTACTGGTCAGCCTGTGAATACAATTGTATAATGTTTTCTGTAGCAGAAGCTTTGTCAAGTCTGAATAAATAACCCTAAAAAATAATCAGAGTTATTTCATCTTAGCAGAGTTTGCCTTGGATGATTATAACCTCTTTAGAATGGATAGAAACTCAAGAGGAGGAGGTGTGGCCATTTACACAAGAGCTCATTTTACTTATACTGTATACTGTATCACAGTAGAAAAATGTTGGCTCTGAATATGTGTATTGCACATAATAATTCTGTTATTGTGGTTGCTGTGTACAGACCGCATACTGATTCCTCCTCAGCTGTTGATGCAATAGCTGATCTTTTAGCTCCATATAAAAATTCAGAGATGATTTTACTGGGTGATTTGAACTTAAAATGGTTGAGTTCTGTCTCTGATTATTTAAAAGAACTCTGTGGCAATATTAATCCACTAGACGGTATATTATAACTATATTAATCTAATAAACGGTACAGTTCCTAAGGTCTGGAAGGCTGCTTGTATGTAACTCCATTACATAAAGGTGGTGGAACTGCCGAGCTTTACAATGATAGGTGTATCTCTAAATTGTCATACATAGCAAAAATACTAAAATCTCTAGTAAATGATCAGATTAAATCATTCCTCTCAGCACTTTCTGTTCTAAGCATACACCAATCTGGTTTTAGAGAAAAGCACAGCACTGTTACTGCCGCCACTCTTGTTTTAAATAGAAAGAAACACTGTGCAGCTCCTTTTATTGATCTTTCAAAGGCATTCCTTACACTTGATCATGCATTTGCTTTTAAAAAGGCTTCATAGTATCGGATTTGATGAAATTGCTTATAAATGTTTTCAGATTTACCTCATGGACAGACGTCAGTGTTGTTCAAATTGCAAAAGGTGTCCCACAAGGCTCAGTCTTTGGGCCTGTTATGTTCACTCTTTACATAAATGATATTGTTTCCGCTGTAACTGAATGTAATATACATCTTTATGCTGATGACACTATCTTTTATGGCATTGCTTATGCTGTACATTCTGCTGTAAAATCTCTCCAACACTGCTTTGCTGATTTAGAAATTGCACTCAATATCCATAATTTAGTTCTAAGTAAAGATAACTTAATTTGTGTTTTTCATCAGAGCCATAAATATTGATTATAATAACCTCGTCATCTCTACTGAAAATGGTACAAATATCGAAAGGGTCATGGAGTACAAGTATCTTGAAATTTGGATTGATGAGAAGGTATCTTTAAGATATCATGTGACTATACTGGTGAGCAATTTAAGACAAAAAATTGGTTTCTTCTACAGGAATAAAACATAATTTCCTCTGCATTGTAGAAGGACGTTTGTTGAGGCAGCTTTATCAGTCCTGGGTTATGGTGACATTTTATACATGCATGCTTCAGCTGTTACTCTTAAGCCTTTAGATACTGTTTATTACGCTGCACTATTTATTACCAGTGATAATGATGATACTCATCATTTTGAGCTGTATACTAAGGTTGGGTGGCCCTCCCTCTCTGTAAGGCTCTGTGATAGACATTGTTTCCAGTAAGGGCTCTATAAATAAATAAAACCCTTACTGATTTTTTTTTTACCCCATCACACCCCCTTGCTGCTGTCTTTTAATGCGGGCCCTTATCAAACATGCTCAAATGATTGGATTACACTGAAGGTGATGGCTGTTTTTACTGAGCTTGGAAAATCCAGTTTTTCTTACTGCACACCTACAACCTTGAATAATATGAAGAACAATCTAAAACTTACTTCATTTTTATTGTTAGGACACTTTAAATTTTAAATTTAATCCTATTTCACTACCAGCTGTTCTTGTTTTAGTTACTTGGTTTGTTTTAAATTTTAGCTGTTTTTATTTGCTCTTAAGTTTTCATTATTTTACTGGCTTTGGCTTTTTACTGTTTTAACTTTTTATCGCCATCTTTATCATATGTTCCTTATCTGTGTCTCTTGATGCCTTTGTTGTATTGTGTGTTTTATAAGAATAAGAATTTAAGGGCTGTGATATACTATGATGTAAAAACAAGAAGAAAAACAAGACAAGAGTTAAATGTTTAAAATAATTTAAAAAAAATATTGTATGTAATGTGTGTATACTGTATGTGTGCACATGCCAGTGTATAATACAGGTGTGTGCGTTTTAGGATATACTATTTTGTATAATGTAGTGTGACAAATTTCCTGTGTTAAAAGACACTAACTGTATTTCATCCAAAAGCAGGACAAAAACATATCCATATATTCATACAAGTTACAAAGAGCATATTAGACATCAAATTAACAAAATTTGAAGGGTTACACACTTTATTAGTAAGCATATATCGAGGCCTGCCTCATACATGTGGAACAGACTGGGACACATTTTGCAGACATCTTCAGGAAAACAGACATCATAATATATCTTAAAGCACATACATTGATCTGCAAATTGGCTTCAGTTATACACCCTATATACATTACATCTGTTGCTTTACTTCTTCATAGATAATTTTCTATTAATGTAAACTAAACCCAGAATCCTAATTGGGATTTTGGTCAGTTTAAATCCATATATCAGAGGATTCAAAACTGGAGGAATAAGGAGAAATTCTATAGCGATGAAGTTTTGGAGACTTTGAGGTAAATCTCTGGAGCCAAATCTCTTATATATCAGATCAAAAATTATTACAACAAGGAATGTGATTGAAGAAATTAAATGGGGGCACACAGGTCTGCATAAACTTTGCCCTGTCTTCTGTCTCACACATTTTTAATAAGGTGCATATAAGTCCAAATGATGAAGAACCCATGAGACACATAAATGAAAATTGTTGCATATGCAATCACACTGTTTGAAACGGTGTCAGTGTCAGAACAGGCAAGTTTAACAATTTCCCAGTTCACACAAAAGTGTTTCTCAATGTTTGAACCACATAACCTCAATCTAGACGTTAGTAGAATACTGATGGAAAAAATGCAAAAAGGTGTAAGCCAGGAGAAACAGGAAAGCTGAGAGAGCCTCCTCTTCGTCATCAAAGAGTGGTAGTGCAGCAGTGGACATATAGCCAGATATCTGTCGTAGGCCATAACTGCTAGAATGGACAAATCACTGCAAGCAAATGAGTACATTATAAAAGCCTGAAAAAGACATCCACTGTATGAGATTGATGCAAAAACTGCATAAGATGTACATAGGCTCATGCAGAATTTCATTTAAGATAAGGATCATGATAAGAGAGACATTGACAAACAAAATGACAAAGTAATACAGTAAAGTGAGTGAGAAGATGGTGAGTCTGTAATTCATTGTCTCATTATCCCTGATAAGATAAAAATTCTCACAACAGAAACATTATCCATGATTAGAGAACAAATCTTCAGTTTTCAGATGTTCAAATTCTACCTCTCCAACATGCAACAGGTGGTTACAGAGTATGGGCTTACACCGTGCTGTCTGTTCTGACACTGATCTCACTCCACACCATCTATTGATTGCTTTCACAACAACAACATAACAGCTGGGAATTCAGACTGGTCTGTCTGGCTCCAGCACTCTGCATTTCAAATGGCTCAGTCATTACGAAATGCTACCCTTTGGTAATTCATGCATACATTTTTAGCCCCTTCAATACATAGTCCTCTAATTTTAGGGCAGTGCAGCTGGACAGTGATGTGACATAGAAGTGCAACTTATGATTATTCTCCTTATCGATATATCTTCCAATTGTTTTCTTGATTAATCAATTAATCTTTTTTGTTTTGTCTATAAAATGTCAAAAAATAGTAAAAAAAAAAATGCCTGTTGTAATTTCTTAGAGTTCATGGTGACTTCTTTCATCAGTCCAGTTCAACAGTCAGAGATCTAAAGATATTCAGTTTACTATCTTGTATGACACAGAAAAGCTTCAAATCCTCAAATTTGAGAAACTGCAACCAGCAAATATTAAGTGTTTTTGCTTAAAAAATGACTAAAAACAGGTGTGTAAGACAGGTGTGTGTGTGTTTTAGGGCATATTATTTCGTATGATGTAGTGTGACAAATTTCCTGTATTAAAAGACACTAATTGCATTTCATACAAGAGCAGAACAAAAACATATCCATATATTCATACAAGTTACAAAGAGCATACTAGACATCAAATTAACAAATTTAAAGGGTTACACACTTATTAGTAAGCATATAACAAGGCCATCCTTCCTCATACATGTGGAACAGACTGGGACACATTTTGCAGATATCTTGAGGAAAACAGACATCGTAATTTGTCTTAAAGCACATACATTAATCTGCAAATTGGCTTCAGTTATACACCCTATATACATTACATCTGTTGCATTACTTCTTCATAGATGATTTTCTTTTAACATAAACTAAACCCAGAATCCTATTTCGTATTTTGGTCAGTTTAAATCCATATATCAGAGGATTCATAAATGGAGGAATAAGGAGAAATTCTATAGCGATGAAGTTTTGGAGGCTTTGAGGTAAATCTCTGGAGCCAAATCGCATATACATCAGATCAAAAATTATTACAATAAGGAATGTGATTAAAGAGACTAAATGGGGAACACAGGTCTGCATAAACTTTGCCCTGTCTTCTGTGGACCTCACACATTTTTTAATAAGGTGCATGTAAGTCCAAATGATGAAGAACCCATGAGACACATAAATGAAAATTGTTGCATATGCAATCACACTGTTTGATACAGTGTCAGTGTCAGAACAGGCAAGTTTAACAATTACCCAGTTCACACAAAAGAGTTTCTGAATGTTTGAACCACATAACCTCAATCTAGACGTTAGTAGAATACTGGTGGAAATAATGCAAAAAGGTGTAAGCCAGGAGAAACAGGAAAGCTGAGAGAGCCTCCTCTTCGTCATCAAAGAGTGGTAGTGCAGCGGTCGACATATAGCCAGATATCTGTCGTAGGCCATAACTGCTAGAATGGACAATTCACTGCAAGCAAATGAGTACACTATAAAAGCCTGAAAAAGACATCCACTGTATGAGATTTCTTGAGAAGACCACAGGAGATCTAAGAGGAATTTTGGGTAGAAACCTGTCGTCCCGTAAAGTCCATTGATGCAAAAATTGCACAATAAGATGTACATAGGCTCATGCAGATTTTCATCTAAAATAATGATCATGATGAGAGAGATATTGACAAACAAAATAACACAGTAATACAGTAAAGTGAGTGAGAAGATGGTGAGTCTGTAATTCATTGTCTCATTTATCCCTGATAAAATAAAAATTCTTACAACAGAAACGTTATCCATGATGAGAGAACAAATCTTCAGTTTTCAGATGTTCAAAATCTACCTCTCCAACATGCAGCAGGTGGTTACAGAGTAAGGGCTTACACTGTGCCGTCTGTTCTGACTCTGATTTCCCTCCACACCATCTATTCATAATCGCTTTCACAACAACAACAACAACAACACAGCAGCTGGGAATTCAGAATGGGCTGTTTGGCTCCAGCACTCTGCATTTCAAATGGCACAATCACTATGAAATGCTACCTTTTGGTAATTAGTGTATACAATTTAGCCCCTTTAATGTATAGTCCTCTAATTTTAGCACAGTGCAGCTGGACAGTGATGTCAAAAAGGGCTGCAACTAATGATTATTCTCTTTATCAATTAATCTTTCAGTTATTTTCTTGATTAATCCTTTTTTTTGTCTATAAAATATCAGAAATTTCTTAGAGCTCATGGTGATTTCTTCTTTAATCAATCCACTTCAACAGTCCAAAAGAAGAGTATGATCCACTGTGACAAATGCATTTGATAAATCCATGAACAGGGTAATACAACACTCCTTCTTATCCAAACAAATTATATCACTTACTACCTTACATATGGCTGTCAAAGTGCAATGACGAGGTCTGAGACCAGACTTATGGGGGTTTAAAATACAGTGCTCAGATAAGAAATTACGCATTTGATTTGTTGATGAGCTTTTCTAAGATTTTGGCTAAACATGACGCTGGTGTCACCGCCTTTATGCAGAGGCTGTACATGTACTGCTTTCCACTGTTTAGGAATATCTCCGGATATAAGAGGTAAATTAAAAATATGTGTTAAAGGATACCAGAGAGAAGTGTATCTAGTAACTATGAGATAAAACATCTTGATAAAGACTGACCTCACGAGAGAAACAAGAGCATAAAGACCATGTTTATATTTATCTGAGAAGGACCTCCAGCAGCTGCGTTAATTATGACTCTTGTCTGTCAGGAAGAAACACAACAGTCATATGAATCATTTTTGTAAGTAAGTAAGTAAAATTTATTTATACAGCGCTTTTCACAGACAATTGTTACAAAGTGCTTTATATGAGCATGATGCCACAAAGAAATACAGAAACAGAAAAAACCACAATAACTTACTCAAACGCCTGTCTAAAAAGGTATGTTTTCAGCTGCTTTTTAAGTGAATAAGCAGAATCAGCAGACCTTAAGGGTGCAGGCAGAGCATTCCAATACTTAGGTGCCACGGCCTCAAAAGAGAGTAAATTTTGCATGTTTGACCTAAGAGAGCGAGCTGATGTGTATGGGTGTAGTAGATCAGCAACACAGGCAGGAGCCTGACCGTGCAGAGCTTTGTAAGTAAGAGTGAGAATTTTGAACTGAATCCTAAAAGCAACAGGAAGCCAACGAAGAGTTTTAAGTATAGGTGTAATGTGAGACCATCTATTTGACCTGGTGAGTAGTCTTGCGGCAGCATTTTGGATTGTCTGCAGACGATCGACAGCAGAGATACTAAGAGAGGTAAATAGTGCGTTGCAGTAGTCAATGTGAGAAGAAATAAAGGCATGTATAAGAATTTCTAGTTCAATTCTTGAAACTACAGATCTCATTTTACTGATATTTCTCAAGTGGAAAAAGCAAGATGTGGTAAACTGCTTTACATGGGTGTCAAATGATGAGGACTGATCAAATATTACCCCTAAATTGCGCAGGTTGGAGTGGGCAGCGGAGGAAAGAGGCCCAATACTTTTTATAAAAAACTTTTTATAATCACAGGGGCAACCTCTTCTGGGGCGAAAACCAGAACCTCTGTCTTATCAGCATTGAACTGTAGGTAGTTTTCTGCCATCCAGTGTTTAATAGCATTAAGACAGAGCCTGGATAACCTAAAAGACTCACTAGGTTTGAATGAGAAGTGGAGTTGGATATCGTCTGCATATAAATGATAAGTAACATCAAAACTGCTGATGATCCGTCCCAAGGGCAGCAAAAATAGAGAGAATAATAGGGGCTCCAGAATCGAACCTTGTGGGACACCGCAAGAGAGTGGAGAGAAGTCAGACACAGAGTCAATAGAGACAGTAAAACTTCCATCAGTGAGATAAGATGAAATCCAGTCCAATGCTATGCCTGATATACCCACCCAATCATGTAACCTCTTTATCAGGATATGATGGTCTACTGTGTCAATTGCAGAACTGAGGTCAAGTAATACTATTATAGAACAGTTACAGAAATTTTTCCACTTTTTGTTATAATAGTTTGTAACAGGCACTCCCAAACAATGCTGTCTTGCCAACTGGGGTCAGCATATGGGTCATATGGGTCATTTTAATATGAGGTAGTATGTCTTTAGGTTTTGAGAACCTGTAGCTCAGCTATGCTTTCAAGTTTTCCCATCAAAACAGGTGCACCAAAACTGCAAGGAGGGTCAATCAGTGACAGTATTTACACACCCACAAGGTTCTGAGAAGGAGCCTCATCAGGCAGAATAAATGGAAACACCTGTGTGGGTGGACCATGATTGTGTATGGTGGTGTACAGTAATGAAGGCTGCATTTTAATTACAATTTTAAATATAGAAATCATACTTAGCATACTAGAAATGTATCTGACTTTTTTAAAGTAAATGTTACATGCCTAGCCTAGCTCCCGATAAGTAAAATTGCAGAGGATTTTACTTATTACTTACCTCAAAAATATGTCTTGTGCAGTGGTTGATTTAGCCGCTTGACCTCTTGCACCACCATTAATAAGAAGCATCTTGCAATCAGTAGCGTTCTGTCTCTGACAGTTATGTTATCTGATGTAACTGGTTCTCGAAAAAAAAACAGATTTATGGACTAAATTCAAGCTGCAGCACAACAGTTACTTTCAGTCAGCGATCCTTCCTTCCTTCCCTCCTCCAGATTTTTCTTTTCATTTTAACCTGTATAGATAATATTATTATAGTCAGGGAGAATATCCCTGTTCGTCTACATTTCTACTTTCCCTAAAACATATCAACTACTACCCTGAATTATTCCAACAAATTATGAGACACTCTTATCAAATGAAAACACAAATAATTAATTTACAAAAAAACAAAAAAAAACCCTTGCTACCAGTAGAAATGTCTCTTGTATTATTCCATGTGTCTGAACAGTGACTTTATAAACTGGTTTGACGGATCTGTTCACTATATGTGCAGATGTTGAAAAAGATTCAGAGGCTAATATTTGATATCTCTTTTGTCATATTGCTGTGTTGGCAGTGGTAACTGTGCACCCTTATTTACATTTGGACAGTACATGACACTGTCTATGAAAATAGAAAAAGACAAATGAGAAGCACCTACTCTGTATTAACCAGTAGACAGTGCCTTTTCCACTAACCTTGTGATAGACAAGAATAACACCTGTAACTAGAGTTGTTCCGATACAGATACCAGTATCTGCCTAAAATGCTGGATCAGGTAATATATTAATAAACTTAACGTAGTTTCACACCCGGGTAAAACTGCAGTTTTCCTGGAAATCAATTCTTCTTTGCTGCTCCAAAACAGTAGCCTACACAGCAAGCTGTGCTGTGCAGCCACTGGCAATTACTGTTTTAAAGTGGCAAAGGAGAATTTACAGCAGTCTTATAAAGCATTTAAAGATGCATTACATGAAAGATCCATACACATCCATACATGGTTCGTAGTATACAGCTGTTAATTTTTTTTTTTTTGTAACGCAATGGTATTGGATTGGTACTTGGTATCGGCTGATACGCAAGTTCAGGTATCGGAATTGGTGTCGGGAAGGAAAAAATGGTATTGGAACATCTCTTCCTGTAACCATGGTAACTGTTGACATAAAGGACAGCGACAGCTACAGCTTCAAAGTGCTTAGAAGAAATAAAAATTAACAATACATGACAAAAACGTAATAATAAAGTCTCACTGATGAAAACTAAAATGTCTTTATTTTTTGTTGATAAAACTAACAAAAATCTAATGACTAAAATTTGACCAAAACTACTATCATGGAAAACTATGAAAACTAGCATATATTTACATTTGAGAAGCTGGTACCAATGCATTTTTGGCTATTTTTTATGTTAAAAATGACTTAAATGATTAATCAGTCATCTAAATTGTCAACAATTAATTTTCTGTCAATCGATTAATCAATAAATCATCTAATGATTTCAGCTCTAGAGTACTACCAAGTATAATGGGGGTCAATAGGGGCCCAACAACAAATGTTTGCCCTCATAGGAGGTTATTGCAGCCATGTTTACAATACATACTGGAACAAAAAAGGAAAACACAAAAGGATGACCATGTCCACATACTGGTATTCATACATGTCACATGTTGCATGCCAGAAATAACACATTTTCAACAAAACAAAACAAAAGTTAAACACTTTGTCAGTAAGCATGTATTGAGGCGTGTATTCATTAGTCATGTAGAACAGGTTGGGACATTCTGCAGACATTTTCAGGATCATGATATATCTTAAAGCAAATTGATCTAGAAATCAAACTTTATGGAAGAGGTAATTTTCCTTTTATGTAAACTAAACCCAGAATCCTATTTCGGATTTTGGTCAGTTTAAATCCATATATCAGAGGATTCATAACTGGAGGAATAATGAGAAATTCTGTAGCGATGAAGTTTTGGAGGCTTTGAGGTAAATCTTTGGAGCCAAATCGCATATTCATCAGATCAAAAACAACTGCAACTGTGCAAGTGATTAAAGAGATTAAATGGGGCATACAGGTCTGCATAAACTTTACCTTGTCTTCTGTAGACCGCACACAAGTCGTAATAAGGTGCATATAAGTCCAAATGATGAAGAACCCATGTGACACATAAATGAAAATTGTTGCATATGCAATCACACTGTTTGATACAGTGTCAGTGTCAGGACAGGCAAGTTTAACAATTACCCAGTTCACACAAAAGTGTTTCTCAATCTTTGAACCACAAAACTTGAGTTTTGAAGTAAGCAGAACATTGATGGAGAAAATGCAAAAAGGTGTAAGCCAGGAGAAACAGACCAGCTGAGAGAGCCTCTTCTTTGTCATCAAAGAGTGGTAGTGCAGTGGTCGACATATTGCCAGATATCTGTCGTAGGCCATAACTGCTAGA
The DNA here is from genome assembly GCF_910596095.1 of Thunnus maccoyii. NCBI lineage: Eukaryota > Metazoa > Chordata > Actinopteri > Scombriformes > Scombridae > Thunnus > Thunnus maccoyii. Next base: position 12,491,562 of record NC_056543.1, read on the forward strand.
ATGGACAATTCACTGCAAGCAAATGAGTACATTATAAAAGCCTGAAAAAGACATCCACTGTATGAGATTTCTTGAGAAGACGACAAGAGATCTAAGAGGAATTTTGGGTAGAAACCTGTCGTCCCATAAAGGCCACTGATGCAAAAATTACACAAGAAGATGTACATAGGCTCATGCAGATTTTCATTTAAGATAATGATCATGATGAGAGAGATATTGACAAACAAAATAATACAGTAATACAGTAAAGTGAGTGAGAAGAGAGTGACTCTGTAATTAACCGTCTCATTTATCCCAGACAGAGTAAAAATTATTACAACAGAAACATTATCCATGATGAGAGAACAAATCTCATCAGACCTTCCCAGTGTCACAGCATAAGTGGTCACAGAGTAAGAGGTCACCCTGTGCTGTAGCCACATTGTTAAATGCACTGTTGTCTCTTCACACCGTCTATTAATAACAGCAAGACAACAACAACACAGCTGGGAATTGAAACTCAAAGCCTTCTTTGCACATGGATAACTGAGTTATCCAGATTAAAATGTTGATGATTTGACATGAGTCTGGATATTTTAGCTCTTCAAAATCGTTTTAATCTGAATATGTTGTGATAGCAACAAGTCCTTAAACCCAAACCTGCTGAAGTGCAGGCTTTTATAACATTTTAGGGTGAAAGACATAAACTCATTTTCAGATACAAATGTCTAGCTTTCTCAGATTTATAATGAAATAATGTTGATATAATTATGACTTTAGATGAAAACATGCAGGTTATTGACAAATCATTACAATTTATTGGTGTAATTATCAGTTTAATTTTGTAATGAAGAGTTACCTATAATCGTAGGTAATAAAATATGCAACTAAATCAAAGTTTGTGCACTAAAAAGGAATTTAAAATTATATGGGGATACTCTGAATAGTAAAAGATATAAACTCACCTAAAAGATTCTGACTGTTAAAGGACCAATGGAGCCAGGACAGATTTAATTTGTTGTTTGAACATTAAAACTTTTTACAATTAACAATTTCATTTCATTTCATTTACAATTTTATTTTATTTTTTAAAAATTATTAACTGCAGAATTCACTTTGCTGAAAGATTTTTATGCAATTAAACACACTTTCTTAAGTTTTTAAAAGGTTTCATTGTGTGTGATCAAAGTGTGGAAAGAGCAAAAAAATTGTGGAGCACAATGTAGAACAGAATAACAGCAGTAAACACATAAAATCAGACCTATGTCCATCAATCTATTGGACCCAGTGCATGCTGGGAAGGTTTCCAACACACTTTTCTCATTTAACAGCAATTACATGATCAGCACCCAGCCAATCATATGAATGCTGATCATGGTGTCAACTCTCTACTCATTTTGTCTTTGTTATTCAAAATAATTTCATCCAGGATCAAAAAACTAAATTAGCTGGATGAGAATCGACAGGATGATGACATCTGAAGAACAGGGCCAAGTTTAACGGTCCTGCAAAGCCAGTATCAAAGTGATCAAAACAACCAGCAAGTTCAATAACATATCGATCTATAAACGTTGTATAAGAATCATGTATGAATCATGTATGTTATGATGATAATGTGATAATGTGATCCACACATGAATATAACTCATAACCAGGATATGGATATTAGGCTGTTGTGTGCAGGTGCGTCCTCAGCTCGAGTCCTGCAGTGGTAACAAAAGCCTGGGCAATGCTCTGCGATCCTGAAACTAAAGTAAAGTAAGGATGTCTTGAGGATCAATCCAAGCAATTTGAATAAAAGGTGTTGGATATACATCCAGATGTTTGCTCCTGGAATGACAGCTGTCAGAATCACCCCAATGTGCTCTGTTAAAACATTGTAGGCACAGCGATGTGAGCAGCAGAGCCACAAAAGATATAAAAACAGCCGTCAGTAGTTTCAGTCAGAGTAATTATACATCAGTGTTTCAGTGATATTTAGCAGGTGAACTGAAACAGTTAACTGCTGCAGTTGGTTAAAAACTTGCAAAAAAACAATGACAGCTACTCACTATGGATATTATAGAAAATACTACAGGACACTTTACAAAATATTATAGAAAACAATATTATCTTGATACAGAGCTATTCAGCTGTAAAACTGTTGTTAATTTTAATGAAAGCCAAATGTGCGCACTGTAAGTTGTATAATGAAGGAAAAATAGAGTTAAAATAAATATTGGATCATGAAACATGGCCATAAGAGCAAGTCTCATACAGATTATTCCTACAGCTCAATACAGAGTCAAAGACACTTCTGCACTGATGATCAGTAATGTTAAGAGTCACACAGCAATATGAATAACCAGGTTTCTAATGTTCCATATTTACCCTGAATATGATTAAAACCAGAGTGAGACAGTGATTAAGAGGGACAAGTCGACTAAAAAAACAGATGATGTGATGACAAGACACAGACCAGAAGTTGAGTGAAGTTGAATAAAGTTAAATTTAAAATAATAACTCTTATAGCACATTATAAAAAAGGGGCACCAAAATGTCCAGAAACGGCTCTGCTCATAGTAAAAATCTGACATGAACATGAATTTGCAGGAGACTACTTGGAGTATAACAGTGTATTCACTATACATTTGTTTTTAACATGTTTTAGAAAAAATATTTGAACACTTGTTCAAGCATCGATGAGATGAGCGTTCTCACCTTGACCGATCGACCTTGTCTGAAAGCTTTCTTTTGGCTCTTGAAAAACCAAGAATTCTTTTCCGAATTTTGGTCAAATTTAACCCATATATCAGAGGATTCATAACCGGAGGAATGAGCAGGAACTCGATCGCCATGAAGTTCTGGAGGCTTTGAGATAATGTACTCGAACCAAATCGTGAGTACATTAAATCAAAAAGCACAGCAAAACCAAAGTTTAATAAAGAGATTAAATGTGGCACACATGTCTGCATAAACTTACTCCTGCCCTCTTTGGATTTCAGACATGTCCTGATTAGATACATATAAGACCAAATGATAAGGATAAAATGGCCACAGTAAAAAGCAATGTTGAAATATACAATACTATTATTAACTATAGAGGTAGAGCAGGCTAGTCTACTAATTAGAGAGTTTGCACAGTAAAGTTTAGGTATGTGTGAGCCACATAACTTTGACTGAAAAATGGTTATTGTGTTAATGAACATGCAGTAAAGTGGTAAGAGCCAAGATAAAGCCACTAACATAAATATTCTTTGTCTAGTCATGACAGAGTGGTACATTAGTGGTTTACATAATGCCACATATCTATCATAAGCCATAACAGCTAGAATTGATAAGTCACCTCCAGCTGATGAGTATATCACAAAACTCTGCAGAAAGCATTCGGTATAAGAGATGACATGAGTGGTAGACAGAAGATCCATGAGGAATTTTGGGTAAAAGCCTGTGGTCCCATAAAGTGCATTGACACACAGATTACACAGGAAGATATACATTGGTTCATGAAGCTTTCTGTCCACAATAATGGTCACAATAAGAACAGCATTTACTATCCATATCAGTGAGTAATACAGTAAAGTGAGCACAAAGAGAATAGTTCTGTGCTGCGCTGTGTAATTTAATCCTGAAAGAATAAAAAATGTTAGTACAGAAACATTATCCATTAAACCGTGTGGCACAGCTGGCACAGTTTGATTCATTTAAATTTAGCTTAATATCAAATATTTGTATCTTAAACAAGTGCAGATCATAAAGTGTCACCCCAGGAAAACATCTTTGACATACATGTTGTTGAGTTGCTGGTGGAGCAGTGAACAACCTCTGCTGCCGGGTGTCTGACCGCTCTGATGTTTATGTCTCTGTTTAAATGATCTCTCTGATGACTCAACACTCAAGCTGGGAATTCAAGCGATGGATGTAGACGATGCAGAGAACTTGAAAACTCTTTGTTTGCATTAATAATTGGTGGATCTGAACTCAAATTGTCAAGTTTGTCAACATTTAAAGCAAGTTTGACATCAGAAAAATGTTTCTCTTGAATCATTTTTATGAAATTTATTGAACAGTTAGATGTATATAACACTTTATTGCAACTTAGACCTCATTTTCATAGTTTTTGCCATCAGTTCTATAGGTAATGTGCCCAAAACATACATATAACAAAATGTTAAATGTTTTTCCTTCTTCATAACACATTTATTTTCAAAGCAAATTTTCTGAACATTTTGAGACCTGCATTGTTTACATCCATATTTACTAATTAGCAGTTTTATTTTTCTTGCCTTTTCTGTTGCATTGCTGCATTTCTTAGCACATTACTGCCACCTGTCAATCAGTGGAATACAGTGAAACCCTTTGGCAGGACAGTGTAAAGTGTCACACCATCATATGGGTGTCCCAGAAAAACTGACTTATGAAAAGTTAGAAGAAGAAAAAAAACAAACATAGACAAACTGAACAAGACCAGGTCAAAACCTAGTATATGGCTGGACCGTGTTTGGTCAATGTGTGAAATTGAGACCAATGTCTTACAGGGATAGTCAGTGGTAGTATCTATAATGTGAATTCCTGGATATTAAATGTTCATCTGCAATTTTCTGTAGTGGTCCCAGTAATATTTGTTGTTAAAGTGTAGTGAAGTAGCATCACATGACACGATTAAGCTATGTTTGAGTCATAAAAAGGTTATAAATGCGGTTGCAAGAACTTTCCACTCGTATCTTGGGATGTTTTGAGAACATATTTTAATTCTATAATTACCTATCTGTTAACTCCCCCTGCTCTTTCATCTGTTTCACTCTGCAGATGTCTCTCGTTTTTCACTCCGTATTGAGTGTTTTGTCAGAGTGATGGTTATTTGGGGTGCTATACACTTAACAGACAGGAATAAATGACTCTGATGAATGTCCAAGAGGTACGTAGATAAAACTTACAAAAAAGTAAGTTTATATCAACCTTATTATAAACGTAGAACTAGATAATTGAAGAAATGCATATTAGGATGAGATATTACTGTTGTTGCAGGTCATTGCAAACTATTTTTTATGCTTCCACTCATTTAAGACATGGAAACCTTTATCAGCCATGTGTTTTCAATAAAATAAAAATAAAATTATGTGAGATATGTCAATGATTTACTGACACTGACATACATTACATAACGTTGAACAATAAAGGAAAAATAGATTTAAAACAAATATTGGATCATAAAAACATGGTCATAAGTGCAAGTCTCATACAGATCATACCTGCAACTCAAATGTTGAAGAAATACATATTAGGATGGGATATTATTGTTGTTGCAGGCCATTGATATTACATCTGAACCTATTTTTATGCATCAAGACATGGAAACCTTTATCAGAAATTTGTTTTCAATAATATAAAGCTACAAAAATAACTTAAAGCACAATTAGGTGAGATAAGGCAATGATTTAGTGACACTGACATACATTACATATATGTATTAAAGATTATGTTATACATGATGTGATTGCATAAATGGACATCACTATGAAAAACACACACAGTAGATAATGATGTACAAACATCAACTACTTTCTACTGATTAAATGTCTTGTTTTTCCTCACACAGAACAACTTATGACAACAACAACTTACATCTAGAGATGTTTACCACACATAAACTGTATAATTCTGTTTCTTATTTGTGTCAATTTGAAGCCATATATAAGGGGATTGAGGATTGGAGGAATAAGGAGAAATTCAATTGCCATAAAATTCTGGGCACTTTGTGGTAACTGCTCAGAGCCAAATCGCATGTACAACAAATCAAAAAGCAAACACACAATGAAAATAATTAAACAGAACAAATGTGGTAGGCATGTCTGCATAAACTTGCACCTGTTCTCTTTGGATGTTAGACATGTTCTGATCAGATATGTATATGACCAAACAACAAAAACAAAATGGCCAAAATAAAAAGTATAATTAAAAGCTGGGATAACAGTACTTGCTACAGAGGCAGAACAAGCTACTTCACCAATTAACCAATTAACACAATAAATCTTTGGTATGTGTGAGCCGCATAACCTTGATGTTGATGTTGTTATTGTACCCATGAACACCAAATAAAGGGGTATAAGCCAAGCAAAAAACACAAACACACAAATTCTTTGTTTAGTCATCACAGAGTGGTAGACCAGAGGTCGACATATAGCCACATATCTGTCATAAGCCATTAGAACTAGAAAAGACAAATCAGCACAAGCAGATGAGTGTAAAACAAAACCCTGCAGAAGACATCCAGCGTAAGAGATGACATGAGTGGTAGACAGAAGATCCACAAGGAATTTTGGATAAAAGCCTGCTGTCCCATAAAGTCCATTGATGAATAGATTACAGAGGAAGATGTACATGGGTTCATGAAGGCTTTTATCCGTAATGATCGTCACAGTAATGGTCACATTTACCAGCCAAATCACACAGTAACACAGCAAAGTGAGAGCAAAGAGAGTGACTCTGTAGTTTGTTGTGCCACTTAACCCTGACAGAGTAAACACAGTAATTACTGACATATTATCCATCATATTGACAGTAATGCAGTTACCTCTATCATTATTATTCATCTGAAAAAACAGTTTGAATGGCCTATACACAAGAAATTTCATTTCATTTCATTCATCCAGGTGTCTATCCAACCTTAACGGCCTGAGCTGTCATTCTGACACCAGTTTATACCCACCAGAGAAAGAGTTGGTGAACAAACAATCCAATCAGAGAGCTGGAATACTACCCAAATCACACCAGTTAAGGTCACTGAAAGGCAGTAAACCTAAGTAACTAATTTAATATTCTAAGTTTAAATGTAATGGGGAGCTTTTGTCAGACAGTACCACTGTCAGTTAATGTTAGGATCTGGGTGTTTCTCACACAGGCTTAGTCCTTTAACGGATTCTATAGGCTTAAAGCGTTAAAAGATAAGTTCACAATATTTAAAGTCTGTCTTCTGAACAATAGTCAGGTGCCCAAATGAACACTGAAATAGGTTTTTCTTGCTGTAATCACTCCTCGCATTCATACTGGCCATAAGTTACTATACCTCCACTGCAGCTTAGCAGGGAAACACTGTCTGAGGACACACAAAGAAGGAATTTGATGCTAAAAAGACTGTAAATGTGGCAGCTATCCACTTTATATGACTAACTCAGACTACTGAAGCCTTATATAAACTTCAAATCATCTTTTAAATGCATTTTTTCACAAAATGACTGTGTGGACACACTGTGGATTTTGGCCCCCATCACTACATTGAAAGTGCATTTGAAGGGGATCAATCACTGTAATAGCCAGTATGAAGAGGAGTAATGATTACAGTAGGAAAAATCTCTTTCAGTGTTTATATGGGCACCTGACTGTTGTTTTAAGACTTGAAAAAATAAATAAAAAAACAACAATCATGCATTATATCTCCAAAAGTACATAGCTGACCGTACATTTCACTCATATGCATTTGTCTTACTCCAGACATCTCGTTCCAAAAAGATGGGTGTTAATATGTTGCCATGATAGCCTTCAAACTTTTCAGTCCACAAGATTTTGGGACCTGGCTGCAGGGATTTGCTTCCATTTAGCCTCAAGAGCATTATTGAGATTGGGCACTGATGTTAAGTGAGAAGGCCTGGCTTGCAGTCGGCGCTCCTATTCATCTCAAAGGTGTTGTAAGGACCTCACTTACTGCAGGGAGGCAATGTCATTCGTTACAGTTCATTACACTTGGCACTGAACTATGTAGCACTTAAAATAGATTGGAGCTATTTGGCTAGTGGATGTTGCAGCTCAGAATAAACTGCCTCAGGAATTAAGGTCATAGCACAACTGTTTTTTGAGACCATAGTGAGGTGTGACATCACTTATTGGTTTGCACTGGAGCTAGTTTGACGCTCAGAGTTGCTGCTTATGGTCAGTGCCATATTTTCCGTTTGGAGCCAGGACTTTCCTGATAAGGAGTGAGGGGTGTTGTCTTTCACTCTCTGGAAACACCCCCCGCAACTTTGGATTGAGGGAATACCTAAAAGTATAAATACATTCATAAAATCATAATCCATGATGACCAACGACGATGATGGTGGGTGCACTGTTGATGACCACAACACCAGTGTGTCCACTGATGGTTCATACTTCGACACCAACATTGGCTTACATGTGGAAATTTTGAATCCTGAACCAGATCTAGAAGTTAAAAACCTGGGAGATGACTTGAGAGAGTGAAGTACCAGACACTGCACCACTCATAGGTTCTCAAATGAGCTGTTGCATATTCTTAGGGATCATGGACATGTACACCCCAAGGATGCACGCACATTACTAGCCACTCCTCAAGCCATTGACAGTCAGTCCAAATGCAATGGACGATATGTGTATTATGGCTTGGAGAGGGGCATTTCCTGTGTACTGTGCCAAAATACTGTTTTCAGACAACATATTACTTTCAGCCTTGATGTTAACATTGATGGACTACCCATATTTAAAAGTAGTAAGCTCCAGTTCTGGCCAGTACTGATGAAAATCAACAATTTCCCTTCATTGTGGCACAATATTGTGTAGAAAGTAAACCAGAGCCCCTTAATGATTACCTCAGAGACTTTTTGGAGGAGTTCATGAATCTATAACAGAATGGCCTGGTGTATCATGATAAAAAGTATGCAGTAAACATCCACAGCTTTGTATGTGATGCACCAATATGTCGAAAGAAGAGTCATGTTCAATCAACTGACATCCACTTTGCACACAAATGACACGTCTAGTCGTGTAGAGTATTCTTCCCATCAAACTGTGGCTAGACCTTTAATTGCTGCTGACATTTCCTGTGTGAGTGCCTTTGTGATGGGCTATATGCATATGATTTGCTTGGGTGTTGTGAGGCGCATGTTGACGTATCTGACCAGAGGCCCAAAATTGTGTAGACTGTCTGTGAGAAAGAAATGCGAAATCTCACAAAAACTTAAAATGCTGAGAGGCCAGATGCCCAGAGAGTTTGTGCGACAGTCCCGTGGCCTTCAGGAGTTAGAAAGGTGGAAAGCCACCAAGTTCCGTCAATTTCTACTGTACACGGGACCCATAGTACTGAAAAATACTGTGTCCCCACAGCTGTACACTCATTTTCTGGCATTGACTGTGGTACTGTCTATCATACCGGACTCAGATGACAGAACAAGAGCTGCCTATCTGGACTACTCCTTTGAAATGATCAGGCAATTTATGTCTAGCTGCCCTGCACTGTATGACAAAACATTCAGTGTGTACAGTGTGCATGCCCTGTTACACATCCATGAAGATTCTCTGGTTTCAGGTGTTTTTTTTTAATGATATATGTTGCTTTCTGTATGAGAACCACTTGCAACCACTTGATAAAAAGATTTGTCAAGACTGGCCAAAACCCATTAGTACAGGTGTCCAAATGCATGGTTGAAATTGAACATGCCCAGAGGAATGCCAATGCACAGCATGAGGCAAGGCCAAAAATGTATCTTTCCACAAAACAGAGGCACAGTTGCTTCTTGATGGAAGACGATAGGTTTGCCTTTGTTCAGGAGAGAAGAGGAGACAGTACAGTTGTTTGTGTTGTGACTTCTTTGACACACCATGTCAGTCAAAGCTCTTGAACATTGTGTACATAAGGAATGGTTGTGTATTAAAAAGAAAAGAAGTGAAGCAAAAAGACCTTGTTCGCGAGGTGGCCTGCTGTCATGCCCTCCACTTCTGCCTCCTCCTAGTGTGTGTGGGTGTGTCTCTCTCTTTTTCCCCCTTGTCTATGCCTAAATTACAGGATTGGAGACAGGTGTGCGGGACTCAGGCGACCAGCTGCCATCCATCAGGAGTTCTGCTTAAATATCAGGTTCAACCTCCTACTCACTAGCCTACTTACTTTACTACGGTTCAGTTTCTACGGCATCGCTAATCCCTGTTTCTCTGTTCCTACAGTTTTTGCCTTCGCCTGACTCCGGCCCCTGTCTTCTGCCTTCCTGCCTCGCCTGCTCAGCACATCCCCCTGCCTGACTCCCCTCTTCATTCCCTCTGCCCAGCCTCACGCCCAGCCCCAGCTCCAGCTTCCCAGCTACCAGCCCAGATCCTGGCCCGAGCCTCCCAGCTACAACTTTGCAAATAAAATTATCTTCCAACACTGCTCGCTGCCTCCTGCCTCGGTGTCCTGCTCTTGGGTTCGCTAGCCTAGCCATAACACCTGCCTACCTTTGAACATTGGCTCTGCCCTGACTCCTCTGTGGCATGGCATTGAACATTTTTACTGAAGGATGGCAAGCCATCTGATTTTGCGCTAATGTAATGTTTATGTTTCAGATTCATTTAAATGACATGTATGGGCGGTGCTAATGATCCAAGAACAGAACAAAAGCATATCCATGTATGAATACATGCGACGAAGAGCATACTATTCATCAAATTAACAAAATTTAAAAAGTTACAAACTTTATTAGTAAGCATATATCAAGGCCTTCCCTCCTCATACATGTGGAACAGACTGAGACACATTTTGCAGACATCTTCAGGAAAACAGACATCATAAATTATCTTAAAGCAAATACACTGAACTGCAAATTGGCTTCAGCTATACACATTATATATATTATATCTGTTGCTTTACTTCTTCCTAGTTAATTTTCTTTTAATGTAAACTAAACCCAGAATCCTATTTCGTATTTTGGTCAGTTTAAATCCATATATCAGTGGATTCATAACTGGAGGAATAAGGAGAAATTCTATAGCGATGAAGTTTTGGAAACTTTGAGGTAAATCTCTGGAGCCAAATCGCATAAACATCAGATCAAAAACAATTGCCACAAGGAATGTGTTTAAAGAGACTAAATGGGGAACACAGGTCTGCATAAACTTTGCCCTGTCTTCTGTGGACCTCACACATTTTTTAATAAGGTGCATATAAGTCCAAATGATGAAGAACCCATGTGACACATAAATGAAAATTGTTGCATATGCAATCACACTGTTTGATACAGTGTCAGTGTCAGGACAGGCAAGTTTAACGATTATCCAGTTCACACAAAAGAGTTTCTCAATCTTTGAACCACATAACTTGAGTTTTGAAGTAAGCAGAACATTGATGGAGAAAATGCAAAAAGGTGTAAGCCAGGAGAAACAGACCAGCTGAGAGAGCCTCCTCTTCGTCATCAAAGAGTGGTAGTGCAGTGGTCGACATATTGCCAGATATCTGTCGTAGGCCATAACTGCTAGGATGGACAAATCACTGCAAGCAAATGAGTACATTATAAAAGCTTGAAAAAGACATCCACTGTATGAGATTTCTTGAGAAGATGACAGGAGATCTAAGAGGAATTTTGGGTAGAAACCTGTTGTCCCATAAAGTCCATTGATGCAAAAACTGCACAAGAAGATGTACATAGGCTCATGCAGATTTTCATCTAAAATAATGATCATGATGAGAGAGATATTGACAAACAAAATAACACAGTAATACAGTAAAGTGAATGTGAAGAGAGTGACTCTGTAATTAACTGTCTCGTTTATCCCAGACAGAGAAAAAATGATTACAACAGAAACATTATCCATGATGAGAGAACAAATCTTCATACCTTCCCAGTGTCACAGCATAAGTGGTCACAGAGTAAGAGGTCACCCTGCGCTGTAACTACATTGCTAAACAGTCTGTTGTCTCTCCACACCGTCTATTAATAACAGCAAGATAACAACAACACAGCTGGGAATTGAAACTCAGGGCCCCGTTCTTTGTAGGTGGATTACCAAGTTATCCAGATTAATATACAATGTGACATCACCCAAACAACCATCTTTCTCTAACCCTAACCAAGTATTTATTGTTCTATTAACAATATTGTTGTTGTTGTATTGTCGTTTTAACCCAACCTTGAACATTGTAGTGGCAGATCAACAAATGGCCATCATATAAATCATCTTTTAACATAACAGTATCGACAAAACCTAGGAATCAGATTAGAAAACACATGACAATGTATTTTGTCATTTAGACTAGATTAGAATTTACAGTATACAGCATATACTGTAGGGATGTGCAGAGAGCCCAGTATTTGTATTTGTATCTGTATTTGTTGAGGCAGCAAAATTATTTGTATCTGTATTCGAATAAAAGTCAAAAGAGGCTTAAAAATCTTGTTATTATTATTATTATGCTTTTAATTTTAGAAAATTTAAGTGTTACAATAAGTGTTCATGAATAAACTAACTTACGAAAGAGGTACCCACACTTGAACTGGTCTTGAACTGGAGTCTTCCAGATCATAGATGACTGTGCTGACTACTGAGCTAAAACTTTACTCATCGCCTCATTGCAGACAGACCTCTACCTATTTATACACTCATAACACAGAGACAGCACAGAATGTAATGTGTAGAGAAGAACTTCAAAGGCGATTATTTGCACTTTTCATTTATTGCCTACTTTTTTCAACCTAACTTGTGGAAGGGAGAAGGGGAGCAACAGGTTATGGAGAGTCCCTTGGGAGCACTTTGCGTGTGTCAGTAGCTTTATCTCTGGGGAACACCCCCAACTCCAGGAGTGATGTCCAAATTAGGAAATGTGCATCATGTAGTAGGTGGATGTGACTCCCCTCGTTGAGAACTGCTGATAGACGTAACAGTGAAGCAGAGGACAGAGACTGAGATAGCAATGTAATTGACCTACGACCTGGTATTTAACATGTTTTTTTTTCTTCCCGAAAACAAATAGTTTTAAAAAATATTTGTATGAAACAAATATTTGTAAAAAAAACCCCATCATTTGTGCTTTGCTGAATAGCATATTTGTATTTGGGCACACCCCTAATAGATAGATAGATAGATAGATGGATACAGATGTGGCTGAAATTTTTGGTACATTTGCATTTAATTAAAATAATTCACCATTCACCCTGAACAGAGTTGAAATTAAAAGATATTTTATTATCAATACATGTCTATGTTTGGTTTGCAGTGGAACAAAACAAAAAAGTTGTGAAAATAACTGAATTCATATTTATTCTACAAAGACAATCTAAAATAGCCTCGACAAAATTATTGGTACCCCTTAGAAGTTGTAAGAAATAATTGATTTGTAGTGATACTTTAAGGATTATTGTGCTTTGCAGTGACCCTTCCCTCTAAGGGGACAAGTGGACCCAAACCATATCAGCAAGTGCCCCCCAAAGCATAACAGAGCCACCAGATCCCCTCACTGTAGGGGTCAAGCATTCAGACCTGTACCGGTATTTCCTTTAATTTGTAACCCTTTAATTTCTAAATCTGTATTTGGTGAAGCATTAGTCAAAAGAAAAGTTAATGCGACAACTCAGTTTAACCGAATTAACTGCAATAATAATAATAATAATAAACTTTTTTATTTAGCACCTTTCACACACACTACTCTGCAGCTCAGTCAAAAGAGTTAGAAAAAACCTGAAAGCATTGAGTCTACTGGTGCATGTTTTAACAGGGAGAGGTCTTAGGTCAATTTCTAACTAAAACAATGATCTATCTAATGTAACTTCACATTTCCAAACTAATCACAGCTACCAAGCCATAAAAGTCCAGCTGTTTATTTTGCAATATGTTGAAATATTTGATGGTTTGTCATGAACTGCAAACAATGGGATTAGGATAGATGTAAAAGCATGTTGTGCTATGTATATTGTTCTTGGTTAAAAGGAACAGATGGAGGTCGATGGAATAAAGACTTGAAACATGGTGAGCCAATAAAAAAATAATTTTTAAAAAATAGTATGTGTGTGAATATGCAATGGTTGTCATTTAATTTATTTTTTCTCGATAGACTGATTGAACAATTAAGTCTTTAAGCTGTAACATATAATTGTTTGTATTTCTGTCTTGATGCAATGTTACCACCTCTCTATTGGTCATGTACCTCACGTATTGCCTTTGACTGCAGAGGGACACTGTTGGGGGATGACCTTAACAATAATTATAATGATAATAACACCAACAACAATAATAATACAGTTTATTTGTATAGCACTTATCAAAACCAACGTTACAATGTGCTTTATACAAATTAAACAATAAAAATAAAGATACAGGAATAAAATACATGGCACATAATCATAAAGCAGACATAAGACATAAAAATTTAAAATGCATTAAATGAGTATAAAAAATAAAAGATGTCAAGCATAAGAAATATAACAATTCTTTGCAAAGTTTAGTTTAAGAAGCCATGTACGTTACATGGGTAACGTACATGGCGTAACCATGATAATGTGATCCACACTTGGATAAAACTCATAACCAGGATTGGGATATTATGCTGTTATGCGCAGGTGTGTCCTCAACTCGAGTCCTGCAGTGCTCAGTAGTTGTAATAAAAGCCTGGGCAATGCTCTGCACCCTGAAACTAAAGTAAAGTAAGGATGTCTTGAGGATCAACCAAGCAATTTGAATAATAGGTGTCTGTTATACATCTAGATGTTTGCTCCTGGAATGACAACTGTCAGAAGTGCCCTACTATGCTTTGTTAAAACATTGCAGGCACAGTGATGTGAGCAGCAGAGCCACAAAACAGCCATCAGTAGTGTCAGTCATAGTAATTATATTTCAGTGTTTAAGTGATATTTTGCAGGTGAACTGAACCAGTTAACCGCTGCAGTTGGTTAAAAACTCCAGTATTTCATTCATGCTGCTGTTGAAGCTTGTAACATATATTATGTTAATGAAGGCCAAAGGTGTGCACTGTAAGTTGTATAATAAAGGAAAAATAGATTTAAAACAAATATTGGATCATAAAACATGGTCATAAGTGCAAGTCTCATACAGATTATACCTGCAACTCAAATGTTGAAGAAATGCATATTAGGATGAGATATTACTGTTGTTGCAGGTCATTGATATTACATCTGAACCTATTTTTATGCATCAAGACACGGAAACCTTTATCAGAAATTTGTTTTCAATAATATAAAGCTACAAAAATAACTTAAAGCACAATTAGGTGAGATAAGGCAATGATTTAGAGACACTGACATACATTACATATATGCATTAAAGATTATGTTATACATGATGTGATTGCATAAATGGACATCACTATGAAAAACACACACAGTAGATAATGATGTACAAACATCAACTACTTTCTACTGATTACATTTTTTTTCTTCACACAGAACAACTTATGACAACAACAACTTACATCTAGAGATGTTTACCACACATAAACTGTATAATTCTGTTTCTTATTTGTGTCAATTTGAAGCCATATATAAGGGGATTGAGGATTGGAGGAATAAGGAGAAATTCAATTGCCATAAAATTCTGGGCACTTTGTGGTAACTGCTCAGAGCCAAATCGCATGTACAACAAATCAAAAAGCAAACACACAATGAAAATAATTAAACAGAACAAATGTGGTAGGCATGTCTGCATAAACTTGCTCCTGTTCTCTTTGGATGTTAGACATGTTCTGATCAGATACATATATGACCAAATGATGACAATAAAATGGCCAAAATAAAAAGTATAATTAAAAGCTGGGATAATAATACTTGCTATAGAGGCAGAACAAGCTACTCTACCAATTAACCAATTAACACAGTAAATCTTTGGTATGTGTGAGCCGCATAACCTTGATGTTGATGTTGTTATTGTGCTCATAAACACCAAATAATGGGGTATAAGCCAAGCAAAAAACACAAACACACAAATTCTTTGTTTAGTCATCCGAGAGTGGTAGACCAGAGGTCGACATATAGCCACATATCTGTCATAAGCCATTAGAACTAGAAAAGACAAATCAGTACAAGCAGATGAGTGTAAAACAAAACCCTGCAGAAGACATCCAGCATAAGAGATGACATGAGTGGTAGACAGAAGATCCACAAGGAATTTTGGATAAAAGCCTGCTGTCCCATAAAGTCCGTTGATGAATAGATTACAGAGGAAGATGTACATGGGTTCATGAAGGCTTTTATCCATAATGATTGTCACGATAACGGTCACATTTACCAGCCAAATCACACAGTAACACAGCAAAGTGAGAGCAAAGAGAGTGACTCTGTAGTTTGTTGTGCCACTTAACCCTGACAGAGTAAACACAGTAATTACTGACACATTATCCATCATAAAATCTTATAGTTCATCAGTTTATAAGATATCATTGTAATACTGCACAAATAAGAAACTGAGTCTGCACAACCTAACTTGAGGGAGGAGAAGAGGGGCATCCTGTTCTGTGTCTGCCTCTCCCTTACCTGCCGTGTCATCATTTGTTTATATCCTCTCATGGCAGTAATACTCAATAGACATCGTACTATCCAATCAGTGATGTGGCAGCTGTCACTGAAGAGCTGTTGGCTTAAGCAAATAACAAAGGTAAATTTATAGCTTATTTCATAGCTTTGGCCATCAGTTCTATCAGTTATATTACTATCCATCATAAGGAATTGTATGTTTTATATGTTCTATAGTAAGTTGGTTTCATAATTCACCAACGCTCTCTTCTAATATCATTATTCCAACTTTTTATCTGTAATCTCTGTTGTCTAAAAACATCCACACCATTCGGTCCTCTCTGTCCTGCTGTTATTATAGACATGAACTGAACTAGCTGCGGCCCTTTGACTCGCCCACGGACTTGACACTAGTTTTCCATCCATGTGGTAATTTCCACCACAGCTCACACAGCTTTTCTCTGCTCAGGCCGAGTCTGTTTTTTCCAGGGCAGCTCATGTCTGTAAAGCATGATATTCTATCATATATATTCAGAGAGAGAGAGAGAGAGAGAGAGAGAGAGTGTTTGTAGTTAGTTTGTAGCTAGGTTTCTATACAAACGTAGCACAAATTTTCACCAAATTTACAGAAAATTAACAAAAGAAAGTTTGAATTAATGTATGTTTCTATCCACTGTCATTATGCAAATATTAAGAGTTGGGTCATTGACATAAACCGTGGATGTCTTAAGGAGAACTGGATATCATGTTCAAAGATCGTGCCCATTCATTCCTATGAAAGTTGGTCAGTGGTGCATGAAGCCAAAAAAGTCTGCAATGTTTCTGTGGCCTTCTGAATGGGGACAAAGTAATTTAATCATGTAACTCTTTTAGACTTTTCAAATGTTATTGGACTGAATGGATCAAATTCTGATAATAAAACAAGTCATTTCGTGGGGGTTGTGATGCTCAGAAAAATGTATTCATCATTTTACAGCTGCTCCTTTTCCAACAATTGTGTATTGGAGACATGCTGTTTGGGCCAGTGTGCATCACGTTATGGACCTGGAAGTTGTAATTACATGGTTTGGTCACTATGTCAAATTGGCTTTACAGCCTGGCACTGTTCCTGGGGGCCTGTGGTAAACAGCTGGTGCCGTTAACTTTCCAGTCGGGAGCCATTAAACCATTGCAGAAGGAGAGGGAGCCACAAGACGATGTAATGTCTACAGTGTTACAGTTTCCTCATTGCTGCACACAGATCCGATGTTTTCATCTCTTCAGTGGAGTTGAGGCTTCAGTGGACGTCATGATACGTCTGTTTCCGTTTCACTTCATCACAGTTTTATTTCTTTTATCAATACACCGCCTTTTACACCTCAGCCAAGCATATATGCTATATACGCTATATGCTATACCAATATGCTATATTGTGGCATTTGCACTCAGGTTTTTTTTTAAATACACAAATAAAAAATGTGGATAAAAATATTTGGATGGAAAAATCCAGTACCTAGTGAGAGAGACAGAAAGAAAAACGAGGCAAGACCATTTTATTTATATACCATATTTCATTACAAGTAATCTCAATGTGCTTACATAAAAGTACATACAGCGACAAGTGACATGAAATGATAATAAATACAAGAACATACAACACTGACAACCACCCATCCTATCTCTTTTATTCACATTTTTTATTTGATTTAGGGGTTGAACATCCCTGGTACGATTGGTGACCTTTGTGGCACCTCTCTCCCTCATTTCCTGTCATCTCTCTACTGGTGTTGTCTAATTAAGGAATAAAATGCCCCATAAGACAATTAAAGAAACATAAAGCTACTGATTCATTCAGTCACAATGTTGATTCAGTATAATTTCAGTTTAGTTTGAAGATTCTGTGTTTAAGATTTTGTTGTACATGTAAACACCTCTGTAAGCTCTAGTTTGACAATCACTGTTTGGGGGAGGGCTTTACCAAACAATCAGTTAACGTTATATGTCTCTTGAAACATGTTTAAGTCATATCTCTCAGACTGTACTTATGACCTGCCAAGTGGGGGGAAAAACTTGAGTCAGGGACACTTCCTGACAGCTACAGTATCTCCCACTTTGTAAAAACAACTACATAAGTCACTAAGCGTCAACATAACACTAGGAAAATGGCAGCAAAGCCGCCATCATTAACACTGAAGTAAAATCCAATATAATCCAATCAATTCAGCTAATTATGAAAGAGCAACAAAAAACAAAAAGCTAATTTAGACAGTTTACATGGTGAGACTACAAGTCATAAGAGTAACCATTTGGAATAATTGCCTGCACAATGTTGACAAACAAATAATAAAACCATCCACATTACTCAGTGACATTAATATCACCCAGTGCCTCAAACCAAGGAGGAAATAAAAACAAATTAAATCAGGTGTAGTGACATCATACCTGTATATTCTACAGTAGCAATTTTGATAACCACCTGGTTATCTTATAAGATCTGGATCTCATAATTATGAGAAAACTATCTCATAATTACAAGATACTTTTCTCTTAATTATGATATTCTGAGTTTTCTTGTAATTATGAGTCATAATTATGGGATATGGAAGTCATAATGATAACAGCATTTAGAACCTCAGTTTGTTTGTTTTTTTGGTGAATTCATGTGCTTCCAGAGTAGGCAGGGGAATTAAACTGTAATTATTGCACGGCTTTGTTGAATACTCACTTGCGCAAGTGCAAAAAACTGCAGTTCCTCAAATGGCCACTTGAGGCTCCAATAACAAGTCAATTCCCCCATAGACCCCCATGTTAAAATGCCCAACTTTACAGCAGAAACAAACATGTTGACAGCCTGGTACAAAAAACGGTTTTGGTCTCTATAGCTAATTGCCCCTTTCATAACAACTGCACAGAGGGGTGAATTTTTTTATAACTCACCCGTTTAAATTTTATTAAACTGTAAAGTTATGTATAATTAATGTGGTCGCATTGAGTGACAGGCCGCTAGCCGCTAGGTGGCTGGTTTCAGCAACCAGGCTTCATTCGGCTTGCCTCACCTCCACCTCTCTGTCCATTTTGGATTAGAGTCAGGCACTGCCAAGATGGGGACGGCCGGAGCCGCCCACTTTGAGCTACGTCCATATTTTTTACAGTCTGTGCTGTCAACCCAGTGAGTCCCTTTCACCTTGTCTCACTTCACCATCAATGGAAATGTTCAGTTTAATGTGAATTATAACACCAAGTAGGCTAATCTTAAGAAAGCTACAGAGTTAACATTGCTATGGACGCAGTTCTTACCGTAGAATCTAACCGACTATTTTTTTTGGCAGAAGCATTAAAATAATTTTTAAATCATTTTTGAATCAATATTTTGTGCCAAATTATTGATTTATTTAAATAACATGTAATAAGCGGGATAATGTACAACGAGCGGGTCAGCAGGGTTAAAACCTGCATCACCATATTTTCACCTTTAAAAATCATTAATTGGTCTGTTCTTTAAATAGCAGTTGTCAATTCTGGTGTCGTTTCAATAAGACTTTAGTAAAAGTCATTCAGCCTTAAAATTCTGTTATAAAATAACATTACCTGTAAAACAGTGAAAATATCAGATGTTGTATATGAAAGTTTACTTATTAAAAACATTACCTGGTGTCCCAAGTATTTCGGTTTAGACTATGATATAGGTTGTACATGTTTTACTCGCTTTGATTCACTGTTGATTTGATTCTCTGCAGCCAGGCGATGCAGTCCAGTTCTAAGCTGATTTTTATTTTGTGAAACCTTAGTCAGGCATTACAAAGAAAATAGTTCACAGACAACATAATATAAATATGTTAAAGGACTGGTTCACAATTTTTGAAGTCTTAAAACAACAGTCAGGTACTCAAATGAACACTGAAACAGGTTTTTCTTGCTGTAATCATTCCTCCTGTTCATACTTACAATATAAGTGATGGGGGAAAAAATCCACAGTTCTCATTTTGAGCAAAGATTTATTTAAAAGTTAAAGATAATATGAGGATTCAGCCATCTTATTTAGTCAAATCAAGTGGATATCTTTCACAGTTACAGTTTTAGTAAACATTTCCCTCTTTGTGTCTCAACAGATGTGTTTTTCTGTTCAGCTGCAGTGGAAGGATCATAACAAAAAGAGTGAATTTGGCACTAAAAAGATAGTAACTATGAAAGATATTGAATTGATTAGACTAATTTGGATGGCTGAAGCTTCAAATTAGTTTAAAATAAACTTTTAAATACATTTTTGCACAGAGCTGTGGATTTTGTCCCCCATCATGTACATTGAAGGTGCATTATGAACAAATCTCTTAATGTCTAGTATGAACAGGATGAATGATTAAAGCAAGAAAAACACGTCAATGTGCATTTGGGGGCCTGACTGTTGTTTTAGGACACACTTAAAATACTGTGAACCTATCCTTTAAGTACAGTATTTTGTGACATTTTAAGTGCTTCAAGAGGTGGTTTTTAACCACGACAGCATCCTGAAAATGTGTCTCCTAATTTCTGGTAACTTCAGGCCATAAACAAGAGGGTTCAGAACTGGAGGAATCATGACAAACTTCAATGATAAAATCGCAGCAAAAAAAGGGTTTAGCTTTTCAACATTAATACGACTTAGGGCGATATCACAAAATGCAGTGATAGAATAACTAACAAATGAAATAGTGTGTGGCAAGCAGGTTTGGAGCACTTTGCTCTTGCATTCGGATGAGCTTTTCCTGCACACAAGCAAAATTCGAAAGTAAGTATACAACACATAGGTCAGCGGCAGAAAGACTGTAATTGTGGCGACAAACAATCCAGTAATGTTGTTGATGGAAGTGGTAACACATGACAGCTTAGCAATATTCCATATGGCACAGTACACTTTCAGGATCTCGTTGCCGCACAAAGGAAGCCTGATGGCCAAATACAGACATGTTCCAACAGTAAAGGCTGGGCAGATCCAAGCTAAGGCTGCCAAGACATAGGCTGCTCTAGGGGTCACCTTGTTGTGATAGTGTAAAGGATGACATACAGCAACATACCTATCGTATGCCATAATGCCCAGGATGGTCATTTCATTGGAAGCATATGTGTAAATAACATAGATCTGAGTGAAACAAGCAGGACGTGAGATCAAATGAGAGTCAGACAGAAGATCCATGAGGAATCTGGGGAAGAAACCAGTTGAACCATACAGAGAGTTGAAAGACAAACAAGCAATAAATATATACATGGGCTCATGCAGAGTTCTCTCCCGTGATATTATCAGTATTATAACAAGATTAGCAGTAACAATAAAGGCAAACAGTAGGAAGCACAGTACAAAGGCTGGATAGCGGTAATAGCCTATGTTCACATACAGGGTGAGGTCAAAGTGAGACATAAAAGTGTCATTTTCCATTTCACTCACTCAGGTTGAACAACGGATCATGTCATTGCTTCCATAAATCACTGATAATAGAATTATTTACAGATATTTTGTACCTGCCACCCTTAAGAGAGTCTTCCACGCATTTTGCTGGAGAGTCCCTCACTGTGAGTTCATAAGAGAAGTTTAAGGTTTTTATATTTTATGGTGGCATTGGCAAAAGGAAACTGGCTGACTTCATTGCCACTGAGACAGAAAAAGGCCCAGTGGAATAACACCGAGGTGGCGCTACATTTGCCGGGCAAAAGTTTACTCTCAGACAGTGAGCCATTGCTGCTGCCCGCGACGTCAGAGTTCTGTGTAGCAGGGCGCAACACCGCCACCACGGTTCATGGCTACATCCAGTCCTACCAGCCCGTACACTAGGCTGCTGCCATCCCCCCAGTATAATCTCATCACTTAGCTAAATAGTAGGGTTTGAAGGTTAAAATACAGGAAAATCAGTAACCAATGAAATCTGCTACTGTATTGTTTCTCTCGCTGTGGTTTCTGTGGTTGCCATGGTCACATGGCGAGCTGTGGTGGTCAGTTGAAAAAGCTGAACCATCATAAACTCTGAATACAGCAGCAAAGAGTTGTGCACATTTATTAGAGCGGCAGCTGCCAGCGACCTTGGTGGCACGGCTGCCTTCACGTTTACATTGAAAAATGGAGGGGGCTGCAGCAACCGTTTGTGGCCTGGAAGCACCTTTAATGCTTTATTACAAGATCACAAACTAACTAATATGAAGTGGACTCAGTCAAAAGTCATTTGTTGTTGGTAGGATAGGGGATGGGCAGACACACAACAACCCTGCCTGTTCAAATCCTCATTTATACATTTTAAACTGGTTCGATTTAGAAACATAAACTTCACTGCTGCCTTAAAAATGAGTTAACTAAATTTAAGTTGGATAATAAACCATTAACTGAGTTAATTCTAGATATCAATTTCAATAAACTTAAACATAAAGTTGGATCAACAACTGTTCAATCACACTGACAAACATTGTAGTCAGATTTTCATTTCTATTTTATCAGTTTGAAAAGATGCTTCTTCAGTTGCCACAAAGAAACTGTTGGAGCCACTTTGTACCAGAGTCAGTAAATATTCAACATGTGAGTCTGCTTTAAGTAAGTTTGTTAGAATATAAGTGAACATGAGACTGAATATGATACAGAGCTTCATCAGGGTTTTTATTGTTTTCATTATTATGAAAAGAAACAACCATGACTTATCCTAACATATATTAAAGACACAGTAAGTTTCTATAATGTATGTTTTCTTCAAAACTACAAAAGGGTTGCAAAAAAGCAAAAAAGGGTTGCTAGAGACTTTTTAC
This sequence comes from Thunnus maccoyii, assembly GCF_910596095.1. Taxonomy (NCBI): domain Eukaryota; kingdom Metazoa; phylum Chordata; class Actinopteri; order Scombriformes; family Scombridae; genus Thunnus; species Thunnus maccoyii. The sequence goes on from NC_056543.1 coordinate 12,514,469, forward strand.
TCACAGACAATGCATGCTAGGAAGTGCTAATATACTGGTGTGTATTCCTCTTCAGAAACTTTGTTATTTCACATCAGAAAACATCAGATGAACTCATGTTTATAAGTTCTGAAATGGTCTGAAAATGAAAACTAGAAATATTAACTTGAATTAACGTGAAATTAATAAAACTTATATATTTACACTTATATATTTTATTTATATTAAGTTAATGACAGTTAAGATGGTTCATTTATGTCCACAAAACATTTTCTGTATTTGAGAATTAGTTTTTCATTTTATTAAATATTTTGAGACATTAAGCTTCTGGACATTTTTGTGAGATTATTTGGGAAACGTACGTTGTAATGGCCTATTCTAATTAAATTTGACCTCTATTCACCTTTATCTGTATTGTGAGTCAATAAAGATATAAGAATATTTGTTTTCAGCTTTAACACAGGATCTGTAGACTAATGTGATTCGATAGTCTATGTACACAAAATCATAGTCAAACATTATGTTACAATGTGCTTCTATAACATTCTTAAAATGTGTCTCCTAATTTCTGGTAACTTCAGGCCATACACAAGAGGATTCGAAACTGGAGGAATTACAACAAACTCTAGTGACAGAAAAACAGCCATAAATGTGTTTATCTCCTCAGGATCATACCGGCTCAGGGCGATATCACAAAATATTGCGATGGAATAAATCACAAAAGAAATAACATGTGGCAGACAGCTCTGTAATACTTTCCTTTTGAATTCTGCTGAGCTTTTCCAGCAAACGATTATTATTCGCAGATAGGTGTACAGGATGTAAAAAAGGGGAAGGAAAACTGTGGCTACAGTAATAAGCATACCTACAATATTGTTGACAACTGTGGCAACACATGATAATTTTACAATTTTCCAGTTGGCACAAAACACTTTTTGTATCTCGTTGCCACATAAAGGAAGCCTCATGGACATGGAGTTACATACTGTAACAACAAAGGCCGAATAAATCCAAGCCATTGCTGCCAACTTGAAAACAGATCTACAGGTCATTTTTCTGTGGTAGTGTAAAGGATGACATACAGCAACATACCTATCGTATGCCATAATGGCCAGGATGGTAATTTCATTGGAAGCATATGTGTAAATAACATATATCTGAGTGTAACAAGCAGGACGTGAGATCAAATGAGAGTCAGACAGAAGATCCATGAGGAATCTGGGGAAGAAGCCAGTAGAACCATACAGAGCGTTGACAGATAAACAAGCAATAAACATATACATGGGCTCATGTAGAGTTCTTTCTCGAGATATCACCAGCATTATGACGAGATTAGCAGAGACAATAAAACTGTAGAGCAGGAGGCAAAAGACAAAGGCTGGATAGCGGTAGTGTCCAATGTTCACAAACAATGTGAGATTAAAGTAAAAGGAAACAGTATTGTTGTCCATTCCACTCACACTGAAACAGTGACAAAGAATTCAGTATTTATGTCTTTGTTGTTATACGAACTCTCATTCCTGTCCGGAGATATCAGTGGTCTGTGTAAAGGAAAATTTAAGCAGTTGTGTCATAAACTGTTCACCAACTTTAGTATGGATATTGGATCAATATGTCATATAATATTGGTCATGAAGACTCTACACACTTTCACTATACTTACTATATGGTGGTCAATAATCTTCAGGTCTGTGCTACATTTTGCTCTCGGTTAGATCTGTAGACAAACCACCAGTGCAGGTAATGGGAGGAGATTTTTATGTTGTCTGACTCTGTACATGTCATCACAGTTTTTCTACTCTGGAGAATTATGATGCTAACATAATGATCTTAATAGTATGATAATTTATTACTTGCCCACAATGTGTCTTAAAAGTTCAAATATTATAATAGTAATAATAATAATAAAACTTTATTTTGGTGGCTTCCGGTTTGTTTTGGTATGGAGTAGATGTGTTTTTGTGGAGCGCCACTTCTACTTCACCTTTTATCTCACCCAAAAGCCATTCAATTTCTATTTCTACATGTCAGGTGTGGGTCATAACGTTCTAAATAAAATGACAAAACCAGGTAAAGGAAAGAGACAAGAAAAGGGTTCCAGAGAAGAAGATTCAGGTGATAACTTGACAAAGCTAGCAGGCATGGGAGAAGCTAATCTAACACTGTGAGTGTCCCCACTCAAGCTACCAATGAGGATGGCCTGGCCATCACCCGCCACCACGGTTCATGGCTACATCCAGTCCTACCAGCCCGCACATCAGGCTGCTGCCATCCCCCCAGTATAATCTCATCACTTAGCTAAATAGAAGGGTTTGAAGGTTAAAATACAGGAAATGGTTAGCAATATTGCACAATTAATAAAGAAAGTTTTTCTAACAAGTATAATAAATGTTGTTTATTGTCCCAGACCGGATCATCAGATTTTGAAGTTGATGTTGTTCTAATACAGTTTCTCTTTATTGATCTGTCTAATTCAGGAAACTCAGTAACTAATAAAATCTGCTCCTGTATCGTTTCTCTCGCTGTGGTTTCTGTGGTTGTCATGCTCACATGGCGAGTTGTGGTGGTCAGTTGAAAAAGTTGAACCATCATAAACTCTGAATACAGCAGCAAAGAGCTGTGCACATTTATGAGAGCAGCAGCCGCCAGCGACCTTGGTGGCACAGCTGCCTTCATGTTTACATTGAAAAATGGAGGCAGCAGCAGCAACTGTTTGCGGCCTGAAAGCAACTTTAATGCTTTACTACAAGATCACAAACTAACTGATATGAAGTGGACTCAGTGAAAAGTCATTTGTTGTTGGTAGGATAGGGGATGGGCAGACACACAACAACCCTGCCTGTTCAAATTCTCATTTATACATTTCAAACTGGTTCAATTTAGAAACATAAACTTCACTGCTGCCTCAAAAATGAGTTAACTAAATTTAAGTTGGATAATAAACCATCAACTGAGTTAATTCTAGATATCAATTTCAATAAACTTAAACATAAAGTTGGATCAACAACTGTTCAATCACACTGACAAACATTGTAGTCAGATTTTCATTTCTATTTTATCAGTTTGAAAAGATGCTTCTTCAGTTGCCACAAAGAAACTGTTGGAGCCACTTTGTACCAGAGTCAGTAAATATTCAACATGTGAGTCTGCTTTAAGTAAGTTTGTTAGAATATAAGTGAACACGAGACTGAATGTGATACAGAGCTTCATCAGGGTTTTTATTGTTTTCATTATTATGAAAAGAAACAACCATGACTTATCTTAACCTATATTAAAGACACAGTAAGTTTCTATCATGTACGTTTTCTTCAAAACTACAAAAGGGTTGCAAAAAAGCAAAAAAGGGTTGCTAGAGAGTTTTAACTCGCAGACAATGCATGCTGGGAAGTGCTAATATACTGGTGTGTATTTCTCTTCAGAAACTTTGTTATTTCACATCAGAAAACATCAGATGAACTCTTGTTTATAAGTTCTGAAATGGTATGAAAATGAAAACTAGAAATATTAAGTTGAATTAACATGAAATCAATAAAAATTATATATTTATATTATATTATATTTAAAGATATAAGAATAGTTGTTTTCAGCTTTAACACATTCTTCATAGGATCTGTAGACTAATGTGATTCAATAGTCTGTGTACACAAAATCATAGTCAAACATTATGTTACGGTGTGCTTCTATAACATTCTTAAAATGTGTCTCCTAATTTCTGGTAACTTCAGGCCATACACAAGAGGATTCGAAACTGGAGGAATGACAACAAACTCTAGTGACAGAAAAACAGCCATAAATGTGTTTATCTCTTCAGGATCATACCGGCTCAGGGCGATATCACAAAATCCTGTGATGGAATATATCACAAAAGAAATAACGTGTGGCAGACAGCTCTCTAATACTTTCCCTTTGAATTCTGCTGAGCTTTTCCAGCAAACGATTATTATTCGCAGATAGGTGTACAGGATGTAAAAAAGGGGAAGGAAAACTGTGGCTATAGTTAAAAGCATACCTACAATATTGTTGACAACTGTGGCAACACATGATAATTTTACGATATTCCAGTTGGCACAAAACACTTTTTGTATCTTGTTACCACATAAAGGAAGCCTGACGGACATAGAATTAAATACTATAACAACAAAGGCTGAATAAATCCAAGCCATCGCTGCCAACTTGAAAACAGTTTTAGAGGTCATTTTTCTGTGGTAGTGTAAAGGATGACATACAGCAACATACCTATCGTATGCCATAATGCCCAGGATTATAATTTCATTGGAAGCATATGTGTAAATAACATATATCTGAATGTAACAAGCAGGACGTGAGATCAAATGAGAGTCAGACAGAAGATCCATGAGGAATCTGGGGAAGAAGCCAGTAGAACCATACAGAGCGTTGACAGATAAACAAGCAATAAACATATACATGGGCTCATGCAGAGTTCTTTCTCGAGATATCACCAGCATTATGACGAGATTAGCAGAGACAATAAAACTGTAGAGCAGGAGGCAAAAGACAAAGGCTGGATAGCAGTAGTGTCCGATGTTCACAAACATGGTGAGGTTGAAGTAAAAGGAAACAGTATTGTTGTCCATTTCACTCACACTGAAACAGTGACAAAGAATTCAGTATTTATGTCTTTGTTGTAATACGAACTCTCATTCCTGTCCACAGATATCAGTGGTCTGTGTAAAGGAGAATTTAAGCAGTTGTGTCATAAACTCTTCACCAACTTTAGTATGTATATTGGATCAATATGTCATATAATATTGGTCATGAAGACTCTACACACTTTGAGTATACTTACTAAACTATATGGTGGTCAATAATCTTCAGGTCTGTGCTACATTTTGCTCTCGGTTAGATCTGTAGACAAACCACCAGTGCAGGTAATGGGAGGAGATTTTTATGTTGTCTGACTCTGTACATGTCATCACAGTTTTTCTACTCTGGAGAATTATGATGCTAACATAATGATCTTAATAGTATGATAATTTGTTACTTGCCCACAATGTGTCTTAAAATTTCAAACATTATAATAGTAATAATAATAATTATAAAACTTTATTTTGGTGGCTTCCGGTTTGTTTTGGTATGGAGTAGATGTGTTTTTGTGGAGCGCCACTTCTACTTCACCTTTTATCTCACCCAAAAGCCATTCAATTTCCATTTCTACATGTCAGGTGTGGGTCATAACGTTCTAAATAAAATGACAAAACCAGGTAAAGGAAAGAGACAAGAAAAGGGTTCAAGAGAAGAGGATTCAGGTGATAACTTGACAAAGCTAGCAGGCATGGGAGAAGCTAATCTAACACTGTGAGTGTCCTCACTCAAGCTACCAATGAGGATGGCCTGGCCATCGCCCGCCACCACAGTTCATGGCTACATCCAGTCCTACCAGCCCGCACATCAGGCTGCTGCTATCCCCCCAGTATACTCTCATCACATAGCTAAATAGAAGGGTTTGAAGGTTAAAATACAGGAAATGGTTAGCAATATTGCACAATTAATAAAGAAAGTTTTTCTAACAAGTATAATAAATGTTGTTTATTGTCCCAGACCGGATCATCAGATTTTGAAGTTGATGATTTTCTAATACAGTTTCTCTTTATTGATCTGTCTCATTCAGGAAACTCAGTAACCAATAAAATCTGCTCCTGTATCGTTTTTCTCGCTGTGGTTTCTGTGGTTGTCATACTCACATGGCGAGCTGTGGTGGTCAGTTGAAAAAGTTGAACCATCATAAACTCTGAATACAGCAGCAAAGAGCTGTGCACATTTATGAGAGCGGCAGCCGCCAGCGACCTTGGTGGCACAGCTGCCTTCATGTTTACATTGAAAAATGGAGGCGGCAGCAGCAACTGTTTGCAGCCTGAAAGCAACTTTAATGCTTTATTACAAGATCATAAACTAACTAATATGAAGTGGACTCAGTGAAAAGTCATTTGTTGTTGGTAGGGTAGAGGATGGGCAGACACACAACAACCCTGCCTGTTCAAATCCTCATTTATACATTTTAAACTGGTTCAATTTAGAAACATAAGCTTCACTGCTGCCTTAAAAATGAGTTAACTGAATTTAAGTTGGATAATAAACCATCAAATGAGTTAATTCTAGATATCAATTTCAATAAACGTAAACATAAAGTTGAATCAACAACTGTTCAATCACACTGACAAACATTGCAGTCAGATTTTCATTTTATCAGTTTGAAAAGATGCTTCTTCAGTTGCCACAAAGAAACTGTTGGAGCCACTTTGTACCAGAGTCAGTAAATATTCAACATGTGAGTCTGCTTTAACCCTCCTGTTATGTTCATTTGTCAGGAACAGCAATGGTGTTCCCGGGTCAATTTGACCCAGTGCATGTTTAATTATCCAAAAGATGTCTGAAACCAAAAAAATCCTAACAAGCAGTGTGAATATTTCATTACTAACTCCATTACTAACTATTCTATCAATATTTAGTGCAATGGTGTTCCTTACCTCTAACAGGTAATGGTTCAATTAGGATAATTCACTCGTTTTTCATCTAAAAAATGCATGTTCAAACTTTTTTTTAAATGTTTCACCACTTTATTGCTTTTGAAAGACCAACATATGAAACACAATAGTTTTACATAACACTGATAATGACATATCATGACATAACTAGTGGGCCCTGGCACTGTCTTGATTATGTTTTCTGCAGACAGTTTTGCCTGACGCATATTTGGGGATGAAGACCACTGTAATTCACCATTTTTTGACATGAATGTCTTGCTTGGAGGAATAGGAATAGCAATTCCCCCATCTGGGTCAAAATCAGAATCATTAGAATCAGAATTTAGCTCAAGATGGTCTTCATCTTCAGACACATCCTCCTCCATTTCACTGTCATGATCAATGATGACTTCCAGAGCCTCCTGGACTGTCATCCTTTTGCTTCTGCTGCTCATTTTGTAAAGGTTTGCCTGACAGAGTGTAATGTTGGTAGGACTCCCATGCAGAGAATCTTTTATATGTTTTGCCCCTCCCCTGTTGAGTGTCCACTGAATGTGGGTGGAGTTTTCCCGCAAGAACATAAATGGTTCTCGTCAAATATCATAACACCTGCACCTGTGTGTGTGTGTGTGTGTGTGTGTGTGTATGTGCTCTGTGTGTGTGTGTGTGTGTGTGTGTGTGTGTGTGTGTGTGTGTGTGTGTGTGTGTGTGTGTGTGTGTGTGTGAGTGATTGGGATGAAATATGTCTCACAGTTGCAAAGAAAAAAATAGTCTGACATTTCTGACACCCTTTTACCTCCAGTTTGACTGCTGGGTCAAATTGACCCGAACAGTATCTATGTGATATAAACATGCAGGGGGGTGGTTGCAAATATGTGAGATGAACCATTTTCATATTATATGTTGAGTACACTAATTAAGGCAAGCAGAAGAAATTTCATACTGAAAAAATACTTTTAACTATTTTTCCTAGATCTTCAAACTTTAAAACGGGTCAATTTGACCCAGAACATAACAGGAGGGTTAAGTAAATTTGTTAGAATATAAGTGAACACCAGACTGAATATGATACAGAGCTTCATCAGGGTTTTTATTGTTTTCATTATTATGAAAAGAAACAACATGTTTTGCCCCTCCCCTGTTGAGTGTCCACTGAATGTGGGTGGAGTTTTCCCGCGAGAACATAAATGGTTCTCGTCAAATATCATAACACCTGCACCTGTGTGTGTGTGTGTGCCTGTGCTCTGTGTGTGCACTGTGTGTGTGTGTGTGCTCTGTGTGTGTGTGTGTGTGTGAGAGAGAGAGAGAGAGAGAGAGAGAGAGAGAGAGAGAGAGTGATTGGGATGAAATATGTCTCACAGTTGCAAAGAAAAAAATAGTCTGACATTTCTGACACCCTTTTACCTCCAGTTTGACTGCTGGGTCAAATTGACCCGAACAGTATCTATGTGATATAAACATGCAAGGGGGTGGTTGCAAATATGTGAGATGAACCATTTTCATATTATATGTTGAGTACACTAATTAAGGCAAGCAGAAGAAATTTCATACTGAAAAAATACTTTTAACTATTTTTCCTAGATCTTCAAACTTTAAAACGGGTCATTTTGACCCGGAACATAACAGGAGGGTTAAGCAGTTGTGTCATAAACTGTTCACCAACTTTAGTATGGATATTGGATCAATATGTCATATAATATTGGTCATGAAGACTCTACACACTTTCACTATACTTACTATATGGTGGTCAATAATCTTCAGGTCTGTGCTACATTTTGCTCTCGGTTAGATCTGTAGACAAACCACCAGTGCAGGTAATGGGAGGAGATTTTTATGTTGTCTGACTCTGTACATGTCATCACAGTTTTTCTACTCTGGAGAATTATGATGCTAACATAATGATCTTAATAGTATGATAATTTGTTACTTGCCCACAATGTGTCTTAAAATTTCAAACATTATAATAGTAATGATAATAATGATAAAACTTTATTTTGGTGGCTTCCGGTTTGCTTTGGTATGGAGTGGATGTGTTTTCGTGGAGCGCCACTTCTACTTCACCTTTTATCTCACCCAAAAGCCATTCAATTTCCATTTCTACATGTCAGTTGTGGGTCATAACGTTTTAAATAAAATGACAAAACCAGGTAAAGGAAAGAGACAAGAAAAGAGTTCCAGAGAAGAAGATTCAGGTGATAACTTGACAAAGCTAGCAGGCATGGGAGAAGCTAATCTAACACTGTGAGTGTCCTCACTCAAGCTACCAATGAGGATGGCCTGGCCATCGCCCGCCACCACAGTTCATGGCTACATCCAGTCCTACTAGCCCATACATTAGGCTGCTGCTATCCCCCCAGTATACTCTCATCACATAGCTAAATAGTAGGGTTTGAAGGTTAAAATACAGGAAATGGTTAGCAATATTGCACAATTAATAAAGGAAGTTTTTCTAACAAGTATAATAAATGCTGTTTATTGTCCCAGACCGGATCATCACATTTTGAAGTTGATGATTTTCTAATACAGTTTCTCTTTATTGATCTGTCTCATTCAGGAAACTCAGTAACCAATAAAATCTGCTCCTGTATCGTTTTTCTCGCTGTGGTTTCTGTGGTTGTCATACTCACATGGCGAGCTGTGGTGGTCAGTTGAAAAAGTTGAACCATCATAAACTCTGAATACAGCAGCAAAGAGCTGTGCACATTTATGAGAGCAGCAGCTGCCAGCGACCTTGGTGGCACGGCTGCCTTCACGTTTACATTGAAAACAATGGAGGCGGCTGCAGCAACCGTTTGCGGCCTGAAAGCAACTTTAATGCTTTATTACAAGATCACAAACTAACTAATATGAAGTGGACTCAGTCAAAAGTCATTTGTTGTTGGTAGGGTAGAGGATGGGCAGACACACAACAACCCTGCCTGTTCAAATCCTCATTTATACATTTTAAACTGGTTCAATTTAGAAACATAAGCTTCACTGCTGCCTCAAAAATGAGTTAACTAAATTTAAGTTGGATAATAAACTATCAACTGAGTTAATTCTAGATATCAATTTCAATAAACTTAAACATAAAGTTGGATCAACAACTGTTCAATCACACTGACAAACATTGTAGTCAGATTTTCATTTCTATTTTATCAGTTTGAAAAGATGCTTCTTCAGTTGCCACAAAGAAACTGTTGGAGCCACTTTGTACCAGAGTCAGTAAATATTCAACATGTGTGTCTGCTTCAAGTAAGTTTGTTAGAATATAAGTGAACATGAGACTGAATATGATACAGAGCTTCATCAGGGTTTTTATTGTTTTCATTATTATGAAAAGAAACAACCATGACTTATCTTAACATATATTAAAGACACAGTAAGTTTCTATCATGTATGTTTTCATCAAAACTACAAAAGGGTTGCAAAAAAGCAAAAAAGGGTTGCTAGAGAGTTTTAACTCGCAGACAATGCATGCTGGGAAGTGCTAATATACTGTTGTGCGTATTTCTCTTCAGAAACTTTGTTATTTCACATCAGAAAATATCAGATGAACTCATGTTTATAAGTTCTGAAATGGTATGAAAATGAAAACTAGAAATATTAAGTTGAATTAACATGAAATTAATAAAACTTATATATTTACACTTATATATTTTATTTATATTACGTTAATGACAGTTAAATTGGTTAATTTATGTCCACAAAACATTTTCTGTATTTGAGAATTAGTTTTTCATTTTATTAAATATTTTGAGACATTAAGCTTCTGGACATTTTTGTCAGATTATTTGGGAAACGTACGTTGTAATGGCCTACTCTAATTAAATCTGACCTCTATTCATCTTTATCTGTATTTTTAGTCAATAAAGATATAAGAATATTTGTTTTCAGCTTTAACACATTCTTCATAGGATCTGTAGACTAATGTGATTCAATAGTCTGTGTACACAAAATCATAGTCAGACATTATGTTACAATGTGCTTCTATAACATTCTTAAAATGTGTCTCCTTATTTCTGGTAACTTCAGGCCATACACAAGAGGATTCATAACTGGAGGAATGACAACAAACTCTAGTGACAGAAAAACAGCCATAAATGTGTTTATCTCCTCAGGATCATACCGGCTCAGGGCGATATCACAAAATCCTGCGATGGAATATATCACCAAAGAAATAACGTGTGGCAGACAACTCTCTAATACTTTCCCTTTGAATTCTGCTGAGCTTTTCCAGCAAACGATTATTATTCGCAGATAGGTGTACAGGATGTAAAAAAGGGGAAGGAAAATTGTGGCTATAGCAATAAGCATACCTAAAATATTGTTAACAACTGTGGCAACACATGATAATTTGACAATGTTCCAGTTGGCACAAAACACTTTTTGTATCTTGTTGCCACATAAAGGAAGCCTCATGCACATGGAGTTACATAATGTAAGAACAAAGGCCGAATAAATCCAAGCCATTGCTGCCAACTTGAAAACAGATCTACAGGTCATTTTTCTGTGGTAGTGTAAAGGATGACATACAGCGACATACCTATCGTATGCCATAATGCCCAGGATGATAATTTCATTGGAAGCATATGTGTAAATAACATGTATCTGAAGGTAACAAGCAGGGCGTGAGATCAAATGAGAGTCAGACAGAAGATCCATGAGGAATCTGGGGAAGAAGCCAGTAGAACCGTACAGAGCGTTGACAGATAAACAAGCAATAAACATATACATGGGCTCATGTAGAGTTCTTTCTCGAGATATCACCAGCATTATGACGAGATTAGCAGAGACAATAAAACTGTAGAGCAGGAGGCAAAAGACAAAGGCTGGATAGCGGTAGTGTCCAATTTTCACAAACATGGTGAGGTTGAAGTAAAAGGAAACAGTATTGTTGTCCATTTCACTCACACTGAAACAGTGACAAAGAATTCAGTATTTATGTCTTTGTTGTTATATGAACTCTCATTCCTGTCCACAGATATCAGTGGTCTGTGTAAAGGAGAATTTAAGCAGTTGTGTCATAAACTGTTCACCAACTTTAGTATGTATATTGGATCAATATGTCATATAATATTGGTCATGAAGACTCTACACATTTTCACTATACTTACTAAAGTATATGGTGGTCAATAATCTTCAGGTCTGTGCTACATTTTGCTCTCGGTTAGATCTGTAGACAAACCACCAGTGCAGGTAATGGGAGGAGATTTTTATGTTGTCTGACTCTGTACATGTCATCACAGTTTTTCTACTCTGGAGAATTATGATGCTAACATAATGATCTTAATAGTATGATAATTTGTTACTTGCCCACAATGTGTCTTAAAATTTCAAATATTATAATAGTAATAATAATAATGATAAAACTTTATTTTGGTGGCTTCCGGTTTGCTTTGGTATGGAGTGGATGTGTTTTCGTGGAGCGCCACTTCTACTTCACCTTTTATCTCACCCAAAAGCCATTCAATTTCTATTTCTACATGTCAGGTGTGGGTTATAATGTTCTAAACAAAATGACAAAACCAGGTAAAGGAAAGAGACAAGAAAAGGGTTCCAGAGAAGAGGATTCAGGTGATAACTTGACAAAGCTAGCAGGCATGGGAGAAGCTAATCTAACACTGTGAGTGTCCTCACTCAAGCTACCAATGAGGATGGCCTGGCCATCGCCCGCCACCACAGTTCATGGCTACATCCAGTCCTACTAGCCCATACATTAGGCTGCTGCTATCCCCCCAGTATACTCTCATCACATAGCTAAATAGTAGGGTTTGAAGGTTAAAATACAGGAAATGGTTAGCAATATTGCACAATTAATAAAGAAAGTTTTTCTAACAAGTATAATAAATGTTGTTTATTGTCCCAGACTGGATCATCAGACTTTGAAGTTGATGTTCTAATACAGTTTCTCTTTATTGATCTGTCTCATTCAGGAAACTCAGTAACCAATAAAATCTGCTCCTGTATCGTTTTTCTCGCTGTGGTTTCTGTGGTTGTCATACTCACATGGCGAGCTGTGGTGGTCAGTTGAAAAAGTTGAACCATCATAAACTCTGAATACAGCAGCAAAGAGCTGTGCACATTTATGAGAGCGGCAGCCGCCAGCGACCTTGGTGGCACAGCTGCCTTCACGTTTACATTGAAAAATGGAGGCGGCAGCAGCAACTGTTTGCAGCCTGAAAGCAACTTTAATGCTTTATTACAAGATCACAAACTAACTAATATGAAGTGGACTCAGTCAAAAGTCATTTGTTGTTGGTAGGGTAGAGGATGGGCAGAAACACAACAACCCTGCCTGTTCAAATCCTCATTTATACATTTTAAACTGGTTCGATTTAGAAACATAAGCTTCACTGCTGCCTCAAAAATGAGTAAACTAAATTTAAGTTGGATAATAAACCATCAACTGAGTTAATTCTAGATATCAATTTCAATAAACGTAAACATAAAGTTGAATCAACAACTGTTCAATCACACTGACAAACATTGTAGTCAGATTTTCATTTCTATTTTATCAGTTTGAAAAGATGCTTCTTCAGTTGCCACAAAGAAACTGTTGGAGCCACTTTGTACCAGAGTCAGTAAATATTCAACATGTGTGTCTGCTTCAAGTAAGTTTGTTAGAATATAAGTGAACATGAGACTGAATATGATACAGAGCTTCATCAGGGTTTTTATTGTTTTCATTATTATGAAAAGAAACAACCATGACTTATCTTAACATATATTAAAGACACAGTAAGTTTCTATCATGTATGTTTTCTTCAAAACTACAAAAGGGTTGCAAAAAAGCAAAAAAGGGTTGCTAGAGAGTTTTAACTTGCGGACAATGCATGCTGGGAAGTGCTAATATACTGTTGTGTGTATTTCTCTTCAGAAACTTTGTTATTTCACATCAGAAAATATCAGATGAACTCATGTTTATAAGTTCTGAAATGGTATGAAAATGAAAACTAGAAATATTAAGTTGAATTAACGTGAAATTAATAAAACTTATATATTTACACTTATATATTTTAGTTATATTAAGTTAATGACAGTTAAGATGGTTCATTTATGTCCACAAAACATTTTCTGTATTTGAGAATTAGTTTTTCATTTTATTAAATATTTTGAGACATTAAGCTTCTGGACATTTTTGTCAGATTATTTGGGAAACGTACGTTGTAATGGCCTATTCTAATTAAATCTGACCTCTATTCATCTTTATCTGTATTGTGAGTCAATAAAGATATAAGAATATTTGTTTTCAGCTTTAACACATTCTTCATAGGATCTGTAGACTAATGTGATTCAATAGTCTGTGTACACAAAATCATAGTCAGACATTATGTTACGGTGTGCTTCTATAACATTCTTAAAATGTGTCTCCTAATTTCTGGTAACTTCAGGCCATACACAAGAGGATTCATAACTGGAGGAATGACAAGAAACTCTAGTGACAGAAAAACAGCCATAAATGTGTTTATCTCTTCAGGATCATACCGGCTCAGGGCGATATCACAAAATGTTGCAATGGCAAAAATCACAAAAGAAATAACATGTGGCAGACAGCTCTCTAATACTTTCCCTTTGAATTCTGCTGAGCTTTTCCAGCAAACAATTATTATTCGCAGATAGGTGTACAGGATGTAAAAAGGGGGAAGGACAATTGAGGCTATAGTTAAAAGCATACCTACAGTGTTGTTGACAACTGTGGCAACACATGATAATTTTACAATGTTCCAATTGGCACAAAACACTTTTTGTATCTTGTTGCCACATAAAGGAAGCCTCATGGACATGGAGTTACATATTGTAACACCAAAGGCCGAATAAATCCAAGCCATTGCTACCAACTTGAAAACAGTTTTAGAGGTCATTTTTCTGTGGTAGTGTAAAGGATGACATACAGCAACATACCTATCGTATGCCATAATGACCAGGATGATCAGTTCATTGCAAGCATATGTGTAAATAACATATATCTGAATGTAACAAGCAGGATGTGAGATCAAATGAGAGTCAGACAGAAGATCCATGAGGAATCTGGGGAAGAAGCCAGTAGAACCATACAGAGCATTGACAGATAAACAAGCAATAAACATATACATGGGCTCATGTAGAGTTCTTTCTCGAGATATCACCAGCATTATGACGAGATTAGCAGAGACAATAAAACTGTAGAGCAGGAGGCAAAAGACAAAGGCTGGATAGCGGTAGTGTCCAATGTTCACAAACATGGTGAGGTTGAAGTAAAAGGAAACAGTATTGTTGTCCATTTCACTCACACTGAAACAGTGACAAAGAATTCAGTATTTATGTCTTTGTTGTTATACGAACTCTCATTCCTGTCCACAGATATCAGTGGTCTGTGTAAAGGAAAATTTAAGCAGTTGTGTCATAAACTGTTCACCAACTTTAGTATGTATATTGGATCAATATGTCATATAATATTGGTCATGAAGACTCTACACACTTTCACTATACTTACTAAAGTATATGGTGGTCAATAATCTTCAGGTCTGTGCTACATTTTGCTCTTGGTTAGATCTGTAGACAAACCACTAGTGCAGGTAATGGGAGGAGATTTTTATGTTGTCTGACTCTGTACATGTCATCACAGTTTTTCTACTCTGGAGAATTATGATGCTAACATAATGATCTAAATAATATGATAATTTGTTACTTGCCCACAATGTGTCTTAAAATTTCAAATATTATAATAGTAATAATAAAAATGATAAAACTTTATTTTGGTGGCTTCCGGTTTGCTTTGGTATGGAGTGGATGTGTTTTCGTGGAGCGCCACTTCTACTTCACCTTTTATCTCACCCAAAAGCCATTCAATTTCTATTTCTACATGTCAGTTGTGGGTTATAACGTTCTAAATAAAATGACAAAACCAGGTAAAGGAAAGAGACAAGAAAAGGGTTCCAGAGAAGAGGATTCAGGTGATAACTTGACAAAGCTAGCAGGCATGGGAGAAGCTAATCTAACACTGTGAGTGTCCTCACTCAAGCTACCAATGAGGATGGCCTGGCCATCGCCCGCCACCACAGTTCATGGCTACATCCAGTCCTACTAGCCCATACATTAGGCTGCTGCTATCCCCCCAGTATACTCTCATCACATAGCTAAATAGTAGGGTTTGAAGGTTAAAATACAGGAAATGGTAAGCAATATTGCACAATTAATAAAGAAAGTTTTTCTAACAAGTATAATAAATGTTGTTTATTGTCCCAGACTGGATCATCAGACTTTGAAGTTGATGTTCTAATACAGTTTCTCTTTATTGATCTGTCTCATTCAGGAAATTCAGTAACCAATAAAATCTGCTCCTGTATCGTTTTTCTCGCTGTGGTTTCTGTGGTTGCCATGGTCACATGGCGAGCTGTGGTGGTCAGTTGAAAAAGTTGAACCATCATAAACTCTGAATACAGCAGCAAAGAGTTGTGCACATTTATTAGAGCGGCAGCCGCCAGCGACCTTGGTGGCACAGCTGCCTTCACGTTTACATTGAAAAATGGAGGCGGCAGCAGCAACTGTTTGCAGCCTGAAAGCACCTTTAATGCTTTATTACAAGATCACAAACTAACTAATATGAAGTGGACTCAGTGAAAAGTCATTTGTTGTTGGTAGGGTAGAGGATGGGCAGACACACAACAACCCTGCCTGTTCAAATCCTCATTTATACATTTTAAACTGGTTCAATTTAGAAACATAAGCTTCACTGCTGCCTCAAAAATGAGTTAACTAAATTTAAGTTGGATAATAAACCATCAACTGAGTTAATTCTAGATATCAATTTCAATAAACGTAAACATAAATTTGAATCAACAACTGTTCAATCACACTGACAAACATTGCAGTCAGATTTTCATTTTATCAGTTTGAAAAGATGCTTCTTCAGTTGCCACAAAGAAACTGTTGGAGCCACTTTGTACCAGAGTCAGTAAATATTCAACATGTGAGTCTGCTTTAACCCTCCTGTTATGTTCATTTGTCAGGAACAGCAATGGTGTTCCCGGGTCAATTTGACCCAGTGCATGTTTAATTATCCAAAAGATGTCTGAAACCAAAAAAATCCTAACAAGCAGTGTGAATATTTCATTACTAACTCCATTACTAACTATTCTATCAATATTTAGTGCAATGGTGTTCCTTACCTCTAACAGGTAATGGTTCAATTAGGATAATTCACTCGTTTTTCATCTAAAAAATGCATGTTCAAACTTTTTTTTAAATGTTTCACCACTTTATTGCTTTTGAAAGACCAACATATGAAACACAATAGTTTTACATAACACTGATAATGACATATCATGACATAACTAGTGGGCCCTGGCACTGTCTTGATTATGTTTTCTGCAGACAGTTTTGCCTGACGCATATTTGGGGATGAAGACCACTGTAATTCACCATTTTTTGACATGAATGTCTTGCTTGGAGGAATAGGAATAGCAATTCCCCCATCTGGGTCAAAATCAGAATCATTAGAATCAGAATTTAGCTCAAGATGGTCTTCATCTTCAGACACATCCTCCTCCATTTCACTGTCATGATCAATGATGACTTCCAGAGC
Organism: Thunnus maccoyii; assembly: GCF_910596095.1. NCBI lineage: Eukaryota > Metazoa > Chordata > Actinopteri > Scombriformes > Scombridae > Thunnus > Thunnus maccoyii. Next base: position 12,531,476 of record NC_056543.1, read on the forward strand.
CTCCTGGACTGTCATCCTTTTGCTTCTGCTGCTCATTTTGTAAAGGTTTGCCTGACAGAGTGTAATGTTGGTAGGACTCCCATGCAGAGAATCTTTTATATGTTTTGCCCCTCCCCTGTTGAGTGTCCACTGAATGTGGGTGGAGTTTTCCCGCGAGAACATAAATGGTTCTCGTCAAATATCATAACACCTGCACCTGTGTGTGTGTGTGTGTGTGTGTGTGTGCTCTGTGTGTGTGTGTGTGTGTGTGTGTGTGTGTGTGTGTGTGTGTGTGTGTGTGTGTGTGTGAGTGATTGGGATGAAATATGTCTCACAGTTGCAAAGAAAAAAATAGTCTGACATTTCTGACACCCTTTTACCTCCAGTTTGACTGCTGGGTCAAATTGACCCGAACAGTATCTATGTGATATAAACATGCAGGGGGGTGGTTGCAAATATGTGAGATGAACCATTTTCATATTATATGTTGAGTACACTAATTAAGGCAAGCAGAAGAAGTTTCATACTGAAAAAATACTTTTAACTATTTTTCCTAGATCTTCAAACTTTAAAACGGGTCAATTTGACCCAGAACATAACAGGAGGGTTAAGTAAATTTGTTAGAATATAAGTGAACACCAGACTGAATATGATACAGAGCTTCATCAGGGTTTTTATTGTTTTCATTATTATGAAAAGAAACAACATGTTTTGCCCCTCCCCTGTTGAGTGTCCACTGAATGTGGGTGGAGTTTTCCCGCGAGAACATAAATGGTTCTCGTCAAATATCATAACACCTGCACCTGTGTGTGTGTGTGTGCCTGTGCTCTGTGTGTGCACTGTGTGTGTGTGTGTGTGTGTGTGTGTGTGTGTGTGTGTGTGTGTGTGTGTGTGTGTGTGTTTGTGTGTGTGTGTGTGTGTGTGTATGTGTGTGTGTGTGAGTGATTGGGATGTAATATGTCTCACAGTTGCAAAGAAAAAAATAGTCTGACATTTCTGACACCCTTTTACCTCCAGTTTGACTGCTGGGTCAAATTGACCCGAACAGTATCTATGTGATATAAACATGCAGGGGGGTGGTTGCAAATATGTGAGATGAACCATTTTCATATTATATGTTGAGTACACTAATTAAGGCAAGCAGAAGAAATTTCATACTGAAAAAATACTTTTAACAATTTTTCCTAGATCTTCAAACTTTAAAACGGGTCATTTTGACCCGGAACATAACAGGAGGGTTAAGCAGTTGTGTCATAAACTGTTCACCAACTTTAGTATGGATATTGGATCAATATGTCATATAATATTGGTCATGAAGACTCTACACACTTTCACTATACTTACTATATGGTGGTCAATAATCTTCAGGTCTGTGCTACATTTTGCTCTCGGTTAGATCTGTAGACAAACCACCAGTGCAGGTAATGGGAGGAGATTTTTATGTTGTCTGACTCTGGACAACAGGAAACTTAGTAACCAATAAAATCTGCTCCTGTATCGTTTCTCTCGCTGTGGTTTCTGTGGTTGCCATGGTCACATGGCGAGCTGTGGTGGTCAGTTGAAAAAGTTGAACCATCATAAACTCTGAATACAGCAGCAAAGAGCTGTGCACATTTATGAGAGCAGCAGCTGCCAGCGACCTTGGTGGCACGGCTGCCTTCACGTTTACATTGAAAACAATGGAGGCGGCTGCAGCAACCGTTTGCGGCCTGAAAGCAACTTTAATGCTTTATTACAAGATCACAAACTAACTAATATGAAGTGGACTCAGTGAAAAGTCATTTGTTGTTGGTAGGGTAAAGGATGGGCAGACACACAACAACCCTGCCTGTTCAAATCCTCATTTATACATTTTAAACTGGTTCAATTTAGAAACATAAGCTTCACTGCTGCCTCAAAAATGAGTTAACTAAATTTAAGTTGGATAATAAACCATCAACTGAGTTAATTCTAGATATCAATTTCAATAAACGTAAACATAAATTTGAATCAACAACTGTTCAATCACACTGACAAACATTGCAGTCAGATTTTCATTTCTATTTTATCAGTTTGAAAAGATGCTTCTTCAGTTGCCACAAAGAAACTGTTGGAGCCACTTTGTACCAGAGTCAGTAAATATTCAACATGTGTGTCTGCTTCAAGTAAGTTTGTTAGAATATAAGTGAACATGAGACTGAATATGATACAGAGCTTCATCAGGGTTTTTATTGTTTTCATTATTATGAAAAGAAACAACCATGACTTATCTTAACATATATTAAAGACACAGTAAGTTTCTATCATGTATGTTTTCATCAAAACTACAAAAGGGTTGCAAAAAAGCAAAAAAGGGTTGCTAGAGAGTTTTAACTTGCAGACAATGCATGCTGGGAAGTGCTAATATACTGTTGTGCGTATTTCTCTTCAGAAACTTTGTTATTTCACATCAGAAAATATCAGATGAACTCATGTTTATAAGTTCTGAAATGGTATGAAAATGAAAACTAGAAATATTAAGTTGAATTAACATGAAATTAATAAAACTTATATATTTACACTTATATATTTTATTTATATTAAGTTAATGACAGTTAAATTGGTTAATTTATGTCCACAAAACATTTTCTGTATTTGAGAATTAGTTTTTTATTTTATTAAATATTTTGAGACATTAAGCTTCTGGACATTTTTGTCAGATTATTTGGGAAACGTACGTTGTAATGGCCTATTCTAATTAAATCTGACCTCTATTCATCTTTATCTGTATTGTGGGTCAAGAAAGATATAAGAATATTTGTTTTCAGCTTTAACACATTCTTCATAGGATCTCTAGACTAATGTGATTCAATAGTCTGTGTACACAAAAACATAGTCAGACATTATGTTACGGTGTTCTTCTATAACATTCTTAAAATGTGTCTCCTAATTTCTGGTAACTTCAGGCCATACACAAGAGGATTCATAACTGGAGGAATGACAACAAACTCTAGTGACAGAAAAACAGCCATAAATGTGTTTATCTCTTCAGGATCATACCGGCTCAGGGCGATATCACAAAATGTTGCAATGGCAAAAATCACAAAAGAAATAACATGTGGCAGACAGCTCTCTAATACTTTCCCTTTGAATTCTGCTGAGCTTTTCCAGCAAACAATTATTATTCGCAGATAGGTGTACAGGATGTAAATAGGGGGAAGGACAATTGAGGCTATAGTTAAAAGCATACCTACAGTGTTGTTGACAACTGTGGCAACACATGATAATTTTACAATGTTCCAATTGGCACAAAACACTTTTTGTATCTTGTTGCCACATAAAGGAAGCCTCATGGACATGGAGTTACATATTGTAACACCAAAGGCCAAATAAATCCAAGCCATTGCTACCAACTTGAAAACAGTTTTAGAGGTCATTTTTCTGTGGTAGTGTAAAGGATGACATACAGCAACATACCTATCGTATGCCATAATGACCAGGATGATCAGTTCATTGCAAGCATATGTGTAAATAACATATATCTGAATGTAACAAGCAGGACGTGAGATCAAATGAGAGTCAGACAGAAGATCCATGAGGAATCTGGGGAAGAAGCCAGTAGAACCATACAGAGCATTGACAGATAAACAAGCAATAAACATATACATGGGCTCATGCAGAGTTCTTTCTCGAGATATCACCAGCATTATGACGAGATTAGCAGAGACAATAAAACTGTAGAGAAGGAGGCAAAAGACAAAGGTTGGATAGCGGTAGTGTCCAATGTTCACAAACATGGTGAGGTTGAAGTAAAAGGAAACAGTATTGTTGTCCATTTCACTCACACTGAAACAGTGACAAAGAATTCAGTATTTATGTCTTTGTTGTTATACGAACTCTCATTCCTATCCACAGATATCAGTGGTCTGTGTAAAGGAAAATTTAAGCAGTTGTGTCATAAACTGTTCACCAACTTTAGTATGGATATTGGATCAATATGTCATATAATATTGGTCATGAAGACTCTACACACTTTCACTATACTTACTAAAGTATATGGTGGTCAATAATCTTCAGGTCTGTGCTACATTTTGCTCTCGGTTAGATCTGTAGACAAACCACCAGTGCAGGTAATGGGAGGAGATTTTTATGTTGTCTGACTCTGTACATGTCATCACAGTTTTTCTACTCTGGAGAATTATGATGCTAACATAATGATCTTAATAGTAAGACAATTTATTACTTGCCCACAATGTGTCTTAAAAGTTCAAATATTATAATAGTAATAATAATAATAAAACTTTATTTTGGTGGCTTCCGGTTTGCTTTGGTATGGAGTAGATGTGTTTTTGTGGAGCGCCAGTTCTACTTCACCTTTTATCTCACCCAAAAGCCATTCAATTTCTATTTCTACATGTCAGGTGTGGGTCATAACGTTCTAAATAAAATGACAGAACCAGGTAAAGGAAAGAGACAAGAAAAGAGTTCCAGAGAAGAAGATTCAGGTGATAACTTGACAAAGCTAGCAGGCATGGGAGAAGCTAATCTAACACTGTGAGTGTCCCCACTCAAGCTACCAATGAGGATGGCCTGGCCATCGCCCACCACCACAGTTCATGGCTACATCCAGTCCTACTAGCCTGTACATCAGGCTGCTGCCATCCCCCCAGTATAATCTCATCACATAGCTAAATAGAAGGGTTTGAAGGTTAAAATACAGGAAATGGTTAGCAATATTGCACAATTAATAAAGAAAGTTTTTCTAACAAGTATAATGAATGTTGTTTATTGTCCCAGACCAGATCATCAGACTTTGAAGTTGATGTTCTAATACAGTTTTTCTTCATTGATCTGTCTCATTCAGGAAACTCAGTAACCAATGAAATCTGCTCCTGTATCGTTTCTCTCACTGTGGTTTCTGTGGTTGTCATGGTCACATGGTGAGCTGTGGTGGTCAGTTGAAAAAATTGAACCATCATAAACTCTGAATACAGCAGCAAAGAGCTGTGCACATTTATTAGAGCGGCAGCTGCCAACGACCTTGGTGGCACGGCTGCCTTCACGTTTACATTGAAAAATGGAGGCGGCGGCAGCAACTGTTTGCGGCCTGAAAGCAACTTTAATGCTTTATTACAAGATCACAAACTAACTAATATGAAGTGGACTCAGTGAAAAGTCATTTGTTGTTGGTAGGGTAGAGGATGGGCAGACACACAACAACCCTGCCTGTTCAAATCCTCATTTATACATTTTAAACTGGTTCAATTTAGAAACATAAGCTTCACTGCTGCCTTAAAAATGAGTTAACTGAATTTAAGTTGGATAATAAACCATCAACTGAGTTAATTCTAGATATCAATTTCAATAAACTTAAACATAAAGTTGAATCAACAACTGTTCCATCACACTGACAAACATTGTAGTCAGATTTTCATTTCTATTTTATCAGTTTGAAAAGATGCTTCTTCAGTTGCCACAAAGAAACTGTTGGAGCCACTTTGTACCAGAGTCAGTAATGTGGGTCTGCTTTAAGTAAGTTTGTTAGAATATAAGTGTATGTATGTATGTTTTCTTCAAAACTACAAAAGTGTTGCAAAAAAGCAAAAAAGGGTTGCTAGAGAGTTTTTACTCACAGACAATGCATGCTGGGAAGTGCTAATATACTGTTGTGTGTATTTCTCTTCAGAAACTTTGTTATTTCACATCAGAAAATATCAGATGAACTCATGTTTATAAGTTCTGAAATGGTCTGAAAATGAAAACTAGAAATATTAAGTTGAATTAACGTGAAATTAATAAAACTTATATATTTACACTTATATATTTTATTTATATTAAGTTAATGACAGTTAAGATGGTTCATTTATGTCCACAAAACATTTTCTGTATTTGAAAATTAGTTTTTCATTTTATTAAATATTTTGAGACATTAAGCTTCTGGACATTTTTGTGAGATTATTTGGGAAACGTACGTTGTAATGGCCTATTCTAATTAAATTTGACCTCTATTCACCTTTATCTGTATTGTGAGTCAATAAAGATATAAGAATATTCGTTTTCAGCTTTAACACATTCTTCATAGGATCTGTAGACTAATGTGATTCGATAGTCTGTGTACATAAAATCATAGACAAACATTATGTTACGGTGTGCTTCTATAACATTCTTAAAATGTGTCTCCTAATTTCTGGTAACTTCAGGCCATACACAAGAGGATTCATAACTGGAGGAATGACAACAAACTCTAGTGACAGAAAAACAGCCATAAATGTGTTTATCTCCTCAGGATCATACCGACTCAGGGCGATATCACAAAATCCTGTGATGGAACATATCACAAAAGAAATAACATGTGGCAGACATCTCTCTAATACTTTCCCTTTGAATTCTGCTGAGCTTTTCCAGCAAACGATTATTATTCGCAGATAGGTGTACAGGATGTAAAAAAGGGGAAAGAAAACTGAGGCTATAGTTAAAAGCATACCTACAATATTGTTGACAACTGTGGCAACACATGATAATTTTACGATGTTCCAGTTGGCACAAAACACTTTTTGTATCTTGTTGCCACATAAAGGAAGCCTCATGGACATGGAGTTACATACTGTAACAGCAAAGGCCGAATAAATCCAAGCCATTGCTGCCAACTTGAAAACAGTTTTAGAGGTCATTTTTCTGTGGTAGTGTAAAGGATGACATACAGCAACATACCTATCGTATGCCATAATGCCCAGGATGATCATTTCATTGCAAGCATATGTGTAAATAACATATATCTGAATGAAACAAGCAGGATGTGAGATCAAATGAGAGTCAGACAGAAGATCCATGAGGAATCTGGGGAAGAAGCCAGTAGAACCGTACAGATCGTTGACAGATAAACAAGCAATAAACATATACATGGGCTCATGTAGAGTTCTTTCTCGAGATATCATCAGCATTATGACGAGATTAGCAGAGACAATAAAACTGTAGAGCAGGAGGCAAAAGACAAAGGTTGGATAGCGGTAGTGTCCAATTTTCACAAACAAGGTGAAGTTGAAGTAAAAGGAAACAGTATTGTTGTCCATTCCACTCACACTGAAACAGTGACAAAGAATTCAGTATTTATGTCTTTGTTGTTATATGAACTCTCATTCCTGTCCGGAGATATCAGTGGTCTGTGTAAAGGAAAATTTAAGCAGTTGTGTCATAAACTGTTCACCAACTTTAGTATGGATATTGGATCAATATGTCATATAATATTGGTCATGAAGACTCTACACACTTTCACTATACTTACTAAAGTATATGGTGGTCAATAATCTTCAGGTCTGTGCTACATTTTGCTCTCGGTTAGATCTGTAGACAAACCACCAGTGCAGGTAATGGGAGGAGATTTTTATGTTGTCTGACTCTGTACATGTCATCACAGTTTTTCTACTCTGGAGAATTATGATGCTAACATAATGATCTAAATAATATGATAATTTGTTACTTGCCCACAATGTGTCTTAAAATTTCAAATATTATAATAGTAATAATAAAAATGATAAAACTTTATTTTGGTGGCTTCCGGTTTGCTTTGGTATGGAGTGGATGTGTTTTCGTGGAGCGCCACTTCTACTTCACCTTTTATCTCACCCAAAAGCCATTCAATTTCTATTTCTACATGTCAGTTGTGGGTTATAACGTTCTAAATAAAATGACAAAACCAGGTAAAGGAAAGAGACAAGAAAAGGGTTCCAGAGAAGAGGATTCAGGTGATAACTTGACAAAGCTAGCAGGCATGGGAGAAGCTAATCTAACACTGTGAGTGTCCTCACTCAAGCTACCAATGAGGATGGCCTGGCCATCGCCCGCCACCACAGTTCATGGCTACATCCAGTCCTACTAGCCCATACATTAGGCTGCTGCTATCCCCCCAGTATACTCTCATCACATAGCTAAATAGTAGGGTTTGAAGGTTAAAATACAGGAAATGGTTAGCAATATTGCACAATTAATAAAGAAAGTTTTTCTAACAAGTATAATAAATGTTGTTTATTGTCCCAGACTGGATCATCAGACTTTGAAGTTGATGTTCTAATACAGTTTCTCTTTATTGATCTGTCTCATTCAGGAAACTCAGTAACCAATGAAATCTGCTCCTGTATCGTTTCTCTCGCTGTGGTTTCTGTGGTTGCCATGGTCACATGGCGAGCTGTGGTGGTCAGTTGAAAAAATTGAACCATCATAAACTCTGAATACAGCAGCAAAGAGCTGTGCACATTTATGAGAGCGGCAGCCACCAGCGACCTTGGTGGCACAGCTGCCTTTGCGTTTACATTGAAAAATGGAGGCAGCAGCAGCAACTGTTTGCAGCCTGAAAGCACCTTTAATGCTTTATTACAAGATCACAAACTAACTAATATGAAGTGGACTCAGTGAAAAGTCATTTGTTGTTGGTAGGGTAGAGGATGGGCAGACACACAACAATCCTGCCTGTTCAAATCCTCATTTATACATTTTAAACTGGTTCAATTTAGAAACATAAGCTTCACTGCTGCCTCAAAAATGAGTTAACTGAATTTAAGTTGGATAATAAACCATCAACTGAGTTAATTCTAGATATCAATTTCAATAAACTTAAACATAAAGTTGAATCAACAACTGTTCCATCACACTGACAAACATTGTAGTCAGATTTTCATTTCTATTTTATCAGTTTGAAAAGATGCTTCTTCAGTTGCCACAAAGAAACTGTTGGAGCCACTTTGTACCAGAGTCAGTAAATATTCAACCTATGAGTGTGCTTTAAGTAAGTTTGTTAGAATATAAGTGTATGTATGTATGTTTTCTTCAAAACTACAAAAGTGTTGCAAAAAAGCAAAAAAAGGTTGCTAGAGAGTTTTAACTTGCAGACAATGCATGCTGGGAAGTGCTAATATATTGTTGTGTGTATTTCTCTTCAGAAACTTTGTTATTTCACATCAGAAAATATCAGATGAACTCATGTTTATAAGTTCTGAAATGGTATGAAAATGAAAACTAGAAATATTAAGTTGAATTAACGTGAAATTAATAAAACTTATATATTTACACTTATATATTTTATTTATATTAAGTTAATGACAGTTAAGATGGTTCATTTATGTCCACAAAACATTTTCTGTATTTGAAAATTAGTTTTTCATTTTATTAAATATTTTGAGACATTAAGCTTCTGGACATTTTTGTGAGATTATTTGGGAAATGTACGTTGTAATAGCCCATTCTAATTAAATTTGACCTCTATTCACCTTTATCTGTATTGTGAGTCAATAAAGATATAAGAATATTTGTTTTTTAGCTTTAACACATTCTTCATAGGATCTGTAGACTAATGTGATTCGATAGTCTGTGTACATAAAATCATAGACAAACATTATGTTACGGTGTGCTTCTATAACATTCTTAAAATGTGTCTCCTAATTTCTGGTAACTTCAGGCCATACACAAGAGGATTCATAACTGGAGGAATGACAACAAACTCTAGTGACAGAAAAACAGCCATAAATGTGTTTATCTCCTCAGGATCATACCGGCTCAGGGCGATATCACAAAATCCTGTGACGGAACATATCACAAAAGAAATAACATGTGGCAGACAGCTCTGTAATACTTTCCCTTTGAATTCTGCTGAGCTTTTCCAGCAAACAATTATTATTCGCAGATATCATCAGCATTAGGACGAGATTAGCAGAGACAATAAAACTGTAGAGCAGGAGGCAAAAGACAAAGGCTGGATAGCGGTAGTGTCCAATGTTCACAAACATGGTGAGGTTGAAGTAAAAGGAAAAAGTAGTATTTTCCATTCTCTGAATTAAAGGACCTGTCTGTAAGTCAATATTTATGTCTGTATTATAATACAACTTCCTATCATTGTTATACCTTTCATCCTATTTAGTAATCTATACATAGATAAACCTAAACTGTGGCTTCTGGTGGGTGTTCAAAGTCTTTTATCTTTTCCTCCCCGTAGATGTCACCACACTATTGCTCCCCTGGAGAATTTGGAAAAGTTCCCCACAATGCATGTTAATGTTCCTGATAAAGCATTTGCTTTTAGGCATGCTAGGGGGACGGCTCTAGGGATGGCATCATCATAGATGGATGGATGGATGGATTTTATTGATCCCAAAATGGGAAATTCTTGTGTTACAGCAGCAGGTTATCCAGGCATTACACAGGACAGTAAATATACATATCAACACTAGAGAGAAATATATATCCATAGAAAAATAAACACAAAAATATACTATATAAACACAATATAAAGAATACTAGGATGCACCATAAATATAATAAAATATAGAAATATAAACATTGGATAACATAGCATATACATTAATTACAAGTGTGCAAAGTTGTTGAAGTTTTAAAAATGCAATGAGAGATGGTAGAGTAGGAGTATAAAGATGTGCAAATTCACCATGAGCAAAGTTATTGAAGGAGCAAGACAGAGTGGAGTTTGGTTGAGACAGAAATTTTAAAGCTGCAAGTTCTCTGTTAGACAGAGGTGAGGGGTTGTGGAGAGTTATTGCTATTGCTTTGGGCAGCCTCTCCATCACTCCACCAGCCTCTCCATCGCTTCACCAGCCTCTCCATCACTCCACCAGCCTGGTTATCACTCCATCAGCCTCTCCATCGCTCCACCAGCCTGGTTATCACTCAACCAGCCTCTCCATCACTCCACCAGCCAGTGGAGTGATGCTTCTTTTGGTAAGGGTGGGGTGGGGTGGGGGTGGGGGGCGCAGAATAACAACAATCATAACAACAATGACAATGACACAGCAGCAGCCAGGGAAGGGTGCCAACAGGACTGCAAAGGACCGCGAAGGCCCGGCCCAGAACCCAGGGTTTCCTGTGAGATGAGAAAGCACAAAAAAAACTCAGAGGAAGAAGCAAAGTTAGTGACATGCATTGATGTTACATGAATGCATACAGATGGAGAGGAGGAGGAGGAGGAGAGAGGAGCTCAGTGCATCATGGGAAGTCCCCCAGCAGTCTAGGCCTATAGCAGCATAACTGAGGGCTGATCCAAGGTGAGCCTGGTTGGCCCTAACTATAAGCTTTATCAAAAAGGAAAGTTTTAAGCCTACTCTTAAACATAGAGAAGGTGTCTGCACCCCGGACCGAATCTGGAAGATGGTTCCACAGGAGAGGAGACTGATAGCTGAATGCTCTGCCTCCCATTCTACTTTTAAAGACTGTAGGAACCACCAGTAAGCCTGCATTCTGGGATGTACTCGTGGGATAATACAGTACTATGAGCTCTTCAAGATATGATGGTGCCTGACCATTAAGGGAAGATCTAACAGTACAAGTATAGAGACGAATCCTTTGTCTGATGCAGTTAGGAGGTCATTTGTGACTTTCACCAGTGCTGTCTCTGCTATGATGCACTCTAAATCCTGACTGAAAATCCTCAAATAAACTATTGTTATGTAGAAATTCACATAACTGATTAGAGACTGCTTTCTCAAGGATCTTAGAGAGAAATGGAGGGTGAGATATAGGTCTATAATTGGCTAAAATGCCTGAATCAAGAGTAGGCTTCTTAAGAAGAGGTTTAATTACAGCTACTTTAAAGGACTGTGGTACATAGCCTGTTACTAAAGACAGATTGATCATATCTAGTAAAGAAGTGCTAACTAAAGGTAAGGCTTCCTGAAGCAACCTAGTTGGGATGGGGTCTAAGAGACAAGTTGATAGTTTAGCTGAACAAATCATAGAAGTTAGTTCAGAAAAGTCGACTGGAGAAAAACAGTCCAAATATATGTCAGGATTTACAGCTGTTTCTAAGGTGCCTGTGTTTGGGGAGAGAACGGTGCCTGTTGAGGGCAGGAGGTGGTTAATTTTGTCTCTAATAGTTAGAATTTTATCATTAATGAAGCTCATAAAGTCATTTATGTATCAAAAGTAATGTTAAAACTCAAAGCCACATGCTGTAAAGAATGTGCTGCACAGTAAGTGTCAATGTGGATGTGATTCATCTGGATTACAGTAACACCATATATAAAAACAACAAAAGCATTAAAAGGAAATAAAGGTAATACATTTCAACCCTATTTCATTTAATTTGTTTATTACAAATGGATATCAGTTCATTAGTCTACCAAGGTTTGGATTTAAACTCCCTTAAACTCTACACGAGTAGACAATTCTATACTTGGTAATAACAGACTAATACACAGTACAATCTATAGTTCACAGAACAGACAAGTTGTGATTTCCCTGTTCCCTGCTCACATGCTGTAAGCTTCATGTACAGTATCATGCATTTCATGTCTAAAACTGGCTTTCTTAATAATAAAATATAAAGGATGGAGGGTAGAAACTGCTTTCTCCTCTATACACCAACCACATACCAGTATGTTGTTTTTTTGCAGCACAGTAAGCTGATTTTATAAGTTACACGTCAACTTAAATCTCTGACAAGCCGTCATACACAAGGTTGTCATTCTGTATCGAATTTTAGTTAGAATCAGCCCATAAATAATAGGATTGAGAATAGGGGGCATTATGAGAAATTGTATGGCCATGAAGTTCTTTACACTCTGTGGCACAGATGCTGATCCATATCTCGAGTACATAACGTCAAAAAGCAAAGCAGCTGTAACATTAAGCAAACAAAATAAATGTGGCACACATGTCTGCATAAACTTTCTTCTGCCCTCTCTGGACTTTAAAGCTGATTTCACCAGCCGCACGTATGAATACACAATGAAGAGGACATGCCCACAATAGAAAGAAATAACAATCAGTCCAACAATGTTGTTAGCTATCGTTGTGCTACAGGCAAGTTTAACAATTGACCAGTTCTCACAGTAGAGTTTCTGTATCTGGGAGCCACATAATTTCAAAGTAGATGTTAAAGTTACAACCATAACCTCAAAGCAGAGAGGAACAAGCCAAGACAAACTAACTAACACGGCAATCCTTCGCACAGACATAACAGAGTGATACTCCAGTGGTCGACATATAGCCACACATCTGTCATAGGCCATCAGAGCAAGAATAGAGAAATCAATTGTTGCGTAGGAGTATATAACAAAGACCTGCAAAAAGCATCCCACATATGATATGATATGAATATCAGACATAAGATCAAAAACAAATTTGGGGTAAAATCCTGCAGTCCCATAAAGTCCATTGATGCACAGATTACACAAAAAAATGTACATGGGCTCATGTAGGTTTTGGTCCAAGATTATGGTTAAAATGAGAGACACATTTACCACCAAAATGAGACAATAACATAGTAAAGTGAGAGACAAAAGTGTGACTTGGTAGCTGACTGTGGCACTGAAGCCAGACAGTGAAAATACAACTATAATGGATGTGTTAGTCATTCTGTATCTAATGCTCCAAAACCAAACTATTACAGTGATAAAACAGTAGTTAGAAGATGCTGTGAAAAGGTTGAAATGTTCATTGTAAGCCAGGAATATGTCTGATGTATGTCAGCCACTGTGGGCTGACCGGTGTGTTTGTGTTGCACATTTATGTCTAAAAGAGACGCCCTCTCCTCTGCTGTAGGTGTGTCGTTGGCTAGCAGCTCAGACACGCAAAAACAACAAAATGGAATCAGCATACAATGTTATATTGTTCAATATTTTCTTGTTTGAAGAATATGGATGGAGACAAAAGAGTCTACAAATGTAACTGATCTTATTCTTAAGTAAAAGTACATTTCATCAGAATTGTTAATGCATAATAACATAAATATGTAGTTGAAATTATTAAGAGAAAATAATGAAACCTCAAACTATTGAAACAGATGTTACATTTAAATGCTTACTAGCTTATGACTCTTCTTGGCAAGAGAACCTGGCTGCAGCAACATAGTGGATGACAGTGGTCAACTGTATACAGGAAGTCATGTGACGATATGAGTGGAAGTGGTTCTTCTTAGTGGTATTGACTAAGGAGAAGAAGACAAAATGGCGGTACCAATTAAATGAATATAGTTTTGTTTTGTTTTTTTATGTGATAAAATGTAATATTACCAGCCAAGCCTTCCCCCTCAGGAAGGTGGCCTTGTGGGTAACCTGTGTGTGTGAAGTGGAGCCAGGTGCCTGTCTTTCTTAGGCAGACTTTATAAACTTGACTAATAATTTTATATATAACAAGGTTGAGAATAGGTGGAATCATGAGACGTGAGATGTATGGCCATGAAGTTCTTTAGATCAAAATAAGATCAAAAACAAATCTAGGATAAAAACCTGCAGTCCCATAAAGTCGATTGATGCACAGATTACACACACAGATGTACATGGGTTCATGTAAATTTTGGTCAAAAATTATGGTTAAAATGAGGGACACATTTACCACCAAAATAATACAATAACATAGTAAAGTGAGAGAAAAAAGTGTGACTCTATAGTTGACTGTGGCACTGAAGCCAGACAGTGAAAATACAGCTATAGGGGAGAACGGGGTAAACAGAGACAGTGGGTAAAATGAGCCACCCCCTTTATCTAGGTAACCATAAACAAAAGTAATCATGTGACCACAAATTAAGAAAGTATAGTTCACATTACTCAATCCATCTTGGACTCAAGCACATGGAGAGAGAGGTCAGCAAACCAGAGCAAAAAAAAAGATTTTTGTATTTTTGTCATGCCAAGTGAATTCATCATGTTACTAAAGTTATCAGTCTTGTATCTTAATTAAAAAAGATAAGTTTTGGACATTATTACATGTTAATTTAAGTCAGTGTAAGCTACAAAACAAGGTCATAAACTCAACATAACTGTGGATCTGAGCCACTGTATGAAACAGTCAAAATGGAGGTTGTGGGGTAAAACGTGCCAGTGATGTTGGGGCAAGTTCAGTCAATGGCGCAATTTACCCCCAGAAATTATTTTCTGGTATTTTAGACACTAGAGACATTGTTCATGTTAATGTTTGATCCCTGTTACAAGTGCTACAGTGTTGATTAATAAATATCTGATTGTTCACTAATGTTAAGTTTAAGCCACACACAACATGCTGCACATACAGACAGGTGACAAATTAAAGGAAAAACCAACATAAAGTGTCTTAGTAAGGTGTTGGGCCACCATGTGCTGCCAGAAAAGCTTCAATGCATCTTGACATTGATTCTAAAAGTCTCTGGAACTCTTCTGAAGGGATGAACACTAATCTTCAAAAAGATATGTCCTCATTTGGTGTTTTGATGACGGTGGTGGAGAGCGCTGTCTAACACCTCAGTCCAAAATAGATGTTCAGTTGGGTTGAGATTTGGTGACTGTGAAGGTCATAGTATATGATTCACATCATTTTCATACTCATCAAACCATTCAGTGACCTCTCGTGTCCTGTGAATTGGAGCATTGTCATCCTGGAAGAGACCACTCCCATCAAGATAGAAATGTTTCATCATAGGATAAAGGTGAACCCTGAGAACAACTTTGTATTGATTTGCAGTGACCATTCCCTCTAAGGGGACAAGTGGACCCAAACCATGCCAGCAAAACGCTCCCTAAAGGGGGCCACCAGATCCCCTCACTGTAGGGGTCAAGCATTCAGATCCATACCGGTTTTTCCTTTAATTTGTCACCTGTCAGTATACACAAAAGCACAATTACACACAAATTCTTTCTGTAGCTAAAACACAAAGATCACAGTTTCATCTTTACTGAAAATATTTAGGTAACATGTTGAACAACAAGACACAAACATATGATTTTACTTAAAAGTTTTGCCTTTGTTAAATTGATGGCATTAATAAAGTTCAAAATTATTTTTAATTTTATAATTAATTTGTTTTTGTGCAATTTTTATATCAGTATTTAATGGTAGCACTATTTATCCCATCTCCATGCTCATTTTACCCCTATCTTAGGGCAAATTGTGCTATTTTGATAGCTCATTATTCTAAAGCCATAATAATTAGATAACTTGTTTAATTTCCATGGGCACACAACAACCTGAAGCATATATAGTAACTATTATTTGAAACAAATACACTTTCATTTTGCAGTAAAATCATCAAATGTAAAAAGTGGCTCATGTTACTCTGTTCTCCCCTACTGGATGTATTACTCATTCTGTATCTAATCATCCAAACACAAAACTGTCAACATGATAAACTTGTGCTTTGGCCAGTGTATTGTAAGTGCAATTGTTTTAGTGAGTTGGCAATTTAATGCTGGATCTTAGGGTAGACTCCCTCTTCTTTATTACAGGTGTGCCATTGGCTGGTAGATAGCATGTAAAAAAAAAAAAAAAGACAAAAAAACACAATATTTTCTTGATTGATGGCAAATATTGACATGTAAGTCTTCTTAATCTTAACTCCTGATGTGCTACTTTTTTTTTAACCAACAGTGCAATTTTCATAATTTACTTTGATGGATTTGCAGTTTCATTTTAAATGGCCAAAAATAGTTATGATAGCTATTTTGATAAATGTACAGTAAGTAGGGCTACATTTCTCTATGTAATAGTTTTCTAAACATCTGTCAAAAGTTTGAATGATATACAACATTAATTTAATTTACTCACAGACCCGCTGGGGCATCCGCGATCTCATCCAACATTACTATCTTTTAGAGGCTGTAGCAGGCTCAATTTTAAAACAAGAGTGATTGGGAGTTAAGTCTGATCATATGACACTAGACAACCTAAGGCATCCATTGGTACCAACCATGTCATGCTAGCTTGTCAGGAAGGGGGCTAAATAGTGCTCCAAAGTTAGACTAAATTTTGGCGAGGGAAAACTTGGCATGGCCATTTTCAAAGGGGTCCATTGACCTCTCACCTCAAGATATCAGAATGAAAATGGGTTCTATGGGTACCCACGAGTCTCTCCTTTACAGACATGCCCACTTTATGCTAATCCCATGCAGTTTGGGGCAAAGTATAAATATGTTGTTTTCGCCTACTCTAAAAATTGTGTATTTGAATATTCCTGCATACTGGGGTCCCTGAACAGTCTTGGAATTGCATAAATTGGGTATGATTGGAAAGCTGAGACTCTTGTGGATTTAATTAGCCCAACTGTATTCATGTGTGATGATGTTAGTCCCCATAGTAGCCATTGAATTGTAGCAGTCCTAACTTTAGGACAGTTTTTGGTCTGAGAGTGATTCGAAAACCATTTCAGTAATAAAAGGAGGTCATAAGTGAGGATTCAGACCAGAACCAGCCCTCCTTTATGCCAACACAGGGAGCTGCATTGGTAGGGCATGTTATTTGAGGTACAAGCGGGACAATGAAATACAATCAAGGACGTCCAGTTGGAGTAACAGATTTTCCTCAAAACAAAAAGCAAGCACAAGCAACAGGATGCTGACTGCAGCCCACTTAAGGGCTAGGGGCGTGCCTGAATCCAAATACGTTATTCGGCAAAGCGCAAATAGTGGGTTTTTTACAAACATTTATTTCATACAAATATTTTAAAAATTATTTGTTTTCGGGAAGAAAAAAAAAAAACATGTCTAATACCAGCGCACAGGTCGGTTACATACATGAGCTACTGACACATGCGAAGTGCTCCCAAGGGACTCTCCATAACCTGTTGTTCCCCTTCTCCTTTCTACAAAGTTAGGATTGTAAAAAATAGGCAATAAATGAAAAGTGCAAAGCAATAATTGCCTTTGAAGTTCTTCTCTACACATTACACACTATGCTGTCTGTATTATGGGTGTATAAACAAGTAGAGGTCTGTCTGCACATTTGCAATGCATATGGTTTTAGCTCAGTAGTCAGCGCAGTCGTCTATGACCTGGAAGACTTGAGTTCAAGATCCGGTGTTTATTCAAAAGCACTTATTTTAACACTTTAATATCCTAATATTAAAAGCGTAATAAAAACAAAAACTGTATTTTTACAGATATATAGGTATTTGTATCTAGATATAGATACAAATACAAATACTGCGCTCTCTGCACATCCCTATTAACGGCCACCGGTGTCACTAATGAGAAGGAATTTTTGATTCTTACATATAGAACTTTTAATTTATTTCTCAGTTCACCAAAGTTGCATCGATTTCACCTCCACTAGATCCAACCTTTTTCACAGGAGACATTTTTTAACATGTCAAAGCAGTAAATTACTGTGAATTATTTAGTTCATAATATTAATTATGGCTGAATCTCATTCAGTTTTTCTAAATTTATTTAGTTTTTCTAAATTTATGATTCTTGTATAGAGCATGATGGTTCACCAGTATGGCTTCCTTGAACACTTGAATGGGACTGAGCCATCATTAATGTTATCAGTTCCACCTGTCCTTTTCCTGCTATGACAAGTCAAAATGTCTGCTGTGAAAAAGGTCTATTAGCGCTGTGGCACAGCTGGGTTTCTAAACTGTCCAGGCACAGCTACAACCTGCTGTTCACGCTGAAAACATGTTTTTTAAGGCAAGAATTCAACTTTAACCCTCTCATTTTCAGAGCGCAGGTCACTGTTTACTAATAATTGTTAGATTATGCATACATTAAAGAAGTCTTAGGTTTGGGGCCCGTCATTTTGTTAAAATATGAGGTGTTTAAAAACTCTAAATATGATAAATGTATCAAATGTTACAGTAAATCATCAACCCCACAGAGAGCATAGGCAGCCTGTTTTTCTGGGCCTTTGTCATCCAGTATCTAACATTAGTGTAGAGGGACCTTGCACACAGTTGCTTGTTTGTTCTGCATGGAGACCACTGGTCCCAGAGCATAGCATCAACAGTAAATTGATGTCCTGGGGATACAGCAATATAGTGGACTAATGACCCTGAGGTTTAATCATCATGTTTACACTGAGTATGTCTGTGCCTCTGTGAAATGGCATCACAATGGACAGGCATTACATCAGCTAATCATCTATTAACCAAGTTAAACTTTCATCAAAGTGTCCCATAAATACAGGACTGAATAAAGACAGATCTATACAGTGTGTATACATTGGTTATGATATATTTTTTATTATTTATACTGTAGTATTTACTTTATAATAGGTGGTCAATTTATGATGACATCTCTCACCAGTCCACCAGCTTGATGGAAGTGCAAATCAAAATTGCGTGCCCCTTCAAAGGATAATTCCAGTTTAGTTCAGCTTGGGTCTTATTTTCATAGCTCCATATAGCTTCATATTTTCATCGCTAAAAGGAAGTTTGACCATGGTGACAAACTTTTGCTTAGTTACACAGTATGTGATTTGTCTTTTTTCCCATTACTTCAACAGATTAGTCTTTATTTTAGGGTTTACAGTACACATAATAGATACTGTACCTGGTACATGGTCCCTGTTCCAGTTCATCCTAAAGGTGTTGGATGGGGTTGAGCCCTGATGCTACGTGCTGACCAGTGTCATTCTTCTTCAACAAACTCAGAAAGCCATTTCTTTTTGGACCTTGCTGATAGATATGCAGATATACTGTTTATTTCTTCATATTTGTTGCTTGTCATTTTGTCTGCCTCCTGTTTTTTTGATGCCTTTTTGTTTTCATGACTAATTTTCGTCAAGTTTCTTGTTTGCTTGTGTTTGTTTAGTCTTTCTGCATTTTTTACCTCTCCTCTTCACTTCTACCTCTTCCTCTTCCTTTTGATATTTCTTTTGCTAGCTGTTTTAATGTTTTGAATATAAACGTTTTCGTGCTCAGTGAGGACCTCACTGTGCATGTGTATCCTTGACCTCCTGATGGGCAGACCCCAAGAAGGTGAGGGTAGGCAAACATACCTCTTCTACCCTCACTCTTAACACCAGAGCACTCCAGGGCTGTGTTTGTGTACAGGGAGTACAGCGGGGGCTGTACTCCCTGTACACACACAACTGTTTAGCCACTTTCGACCAACACCATCATCAAGTTTGCTGACAACACAGCTGTGGTGGGCCTGATCACAGATAAAAATGAAAAGGCCTACCCGAAGGAAGTAGAGGTCCTAACCCACTGGTGTCAAGTCAATTTTATTTAAATAGAGCTAAATGACAACAGAAGTTATCTCAGGGCACTTTGCACATAAAGCAGGTCTAGACCATATTCTTTAATTTACTGAGACCCAACATTCCCCCATGAGCAAGCACTTGGCGACAGCAGCAAGGAAAAACTCCCCTTTAACAGGTAGACACTGAGCAGAACCGGACTCTAGGTAGGTGGTCATCTGCCTTGACTGGTTGGGTTGAGAGAGAAAGAAAGAGGGGGAGAGGGGAGAGAGAAACAGAAAAGCACAGCAATAACAACAATAATGATAATAGAAATATGACTAACAATAATAGTGGTAGCAGTGGGCAAATATGACTAATAATAATAGCAGCAACAGTGGGCGTCAAGCTGGACCAAGGGGACAGCAGGCAGTCCACATCTGAAGGTCATCTGCGGGCCAAGAAAGCACAAAACCCAGAGGAAGATGCCAAGTCAATAACATGCATTAATGGGGCATGATGGGGTGTCAGGACAACTACCTACTCCTGAACATCAGCAAGACTAAGGAGCTGATAGTGGACTCTGGGAAGAAACAGGGTAGGAACTCTTGATATCAACGGGGCCTCAGTGGTGAAGGTGGACAATAGTGATGCGCAGATTGCACCACGGTAAATCCGTGGATTGGGTGGGCCGGGTCATAAAAATTAACATTCTGATTAATAGTGGATGAGTTGCAGGTGAGTGAAATAATACATTATTAATGAGAAAGATATTAATAATAATATCAATATTAGTAGACAATAAAGAGAACAACACTCGCATGAAGCCGTCCGCCATTGTTGTTATTGTGTTTCTTCTTCTTTCTCCTCCAATGAAACACAGCACTACTGCCACTATCTGTTTTGTCAGCAATATGACAACATTTCTGCAAAGCTCCATTTTCCCTGTACACACTAAAAGAAGAACTTTTGCATTAAATAAATGTTTATTTATTTAAAACCAGCCTACTTCAGTGTAATATCAGATCATCATGCTTACATATATCCCACTTAGAAATAATGGTTATGTGTGGCCGGTTGCAGGTCTCTAAATCGGAGAAAATACTCTTTCATTCATTTGGGTGGTTGGTGGGTGGATGATTTATGCGTACATGTGAATTCGGATGATGCATCACTAGTGGACAGCTTTATGTACCTTGGTGTCCACATCATTGAGGGCCTGACCTGGGGGCTGCATACTGACTCAGTGGTGAGAAAGGCAAGGCAGAGACTGTTTCATCTCAGACACTTGAGGAAATTCCAGGTATCCCCTGAGGAATTTCTACTCCTGCACCATCAAGAGCGTCCTGACAGGGAACATCAATGCGTGGTATGGAAACAGCACCAAACAGGACTGCAAGGCCCTGCAAAGAGTGGTTAGTTCAGCTGAACATACAATAGGTGGTGCTCTACCTGCCTAAAGGATATTTACACCAGGCTGCAAGAATAAGGCTAGGAGAATCACTAATGACCCGGATAACGGCCTTTTCTCCCTGCTGCGGCCGAGAAGAAGGTACCGGATACACCAGGCCAGAGCTTCTACCCTCAGGCCACTAGGATCCTAAATGGGGTAACTGTCCAAGACCTACCCCAACCCCCCAATATTATTAACAACTTTGTGCTTGTCATAACAGTATTTTGCACTATGATGCAGTGCAATGCAGCTGGTTAGCCTAGACCGGGTTGCACCAGCTATTAAGCCACTAAGTTTGTGTTTAAAGTCCTTCTTAGTTTCTTACTTCCTTAGTAACTAGTTTCAAACTAGTGATTTACTAAATCAGGTTGCACCATTAAAACCTGATATAATTAACAAATAGGTGGTTTAGAAATTTGTAAATCAGTTGCTAGGAAATATTGGTAGCATCATCTAATCAAAAGCAAACAACTACATAAACAGGAAGTCACGTCAAGTTTTAGGGGCCAAAAGATAAAATAAACTGAACTGCCAATCTTTTGTAAATGTAGATATGACAACATTGTATTTATGTAGAAATGTGTATGTTTTAGAATTCCTGCAGTTACACTAAGAGGGAAATATCTGACTATGCTAACCTAACAGATAGCAGTATAGTAGATAGTGGTAATTTGGTCTAATGATTTAATGCCATACCATTTTTGTAATTGGGGGTTAAGTGTGTTTTGACTGTGGAATGTCAAGTCTCAGGTCAGATACTGTATGTCGACCATATACCATATTATTTATTCTACTCTTCAATCTAAATGGGTCAGATAGGTAGGGTAGTATGTGTAAATATTTAGTATCATCTCATCTGTACGTAAGAAATACTTTGTGTGGTGCAACTGGTTTTAATTTAGTGATACATGAATCTCTACTTAGAAAACACATGGACTACGTTATAACTAGGCTAAGTTTGAACTTACAAACAGCTGCTGCAACCAGCTCCAGCCTTTACAGACTGAAAAATGCATAATTATGTCCAGTGAAATAATGTTTATATGAATATGTTCAAATATAAAAATATGTATAATATAAATTATTGCTTAGAAAAATCTAGGGTATTTAATTGTTTTTTAAAAATATAGATGTTTTTGTTTGTTTGTTTGTTTTTTGGCCCTATAACTAAGCTCTACCAATTAACTGGACATGAGTCACAGACATACAATGACACACAAACACGTGTGATGGGCCTGGTTTTGTGCTGCCATTACGTGATGTTCACAATCCTTGAATAAAGCCATATCCCCCACAATCACAGTGGCATTTTCAAAGTAGCTCGGGGCTAATACATTTTCCTTACTTTACACATTGGGCTTGACAAGGAATGAAAAACTCAATGTATCTGTTCTGCAGGGGAAGCAACTTTGTTCTCTGTGGTTCAGATTTCCATTCAGAAGGACTTTGACACTTCTCTGTCTTTGAACTCTTCAGATGGCTTGAGAGAGTGTTTAGCTTGATCAATCCTATCCTTAAACTTAAAAGCAAAGTTTAAACTCTTCTGCATCTTTGAACTCCAACTCCCCAATTCTATTGTGCTCAGACTCACCTCTGCATACTAACAAAAAGCACTGTTAAACAAAGGTAAACTGAAAAGTTCTGAAACAATGGCCTGGATAATGCAAAGGAGAAGTCAGAGAGACTGAAAAGTCAAGAAGACAGTCTTAATGTCGTTTTTTAAAACTGTTTTTGTCTTGTATTTCCTTGGGGTTGTCAAGTAGCCCAACTGTATATAAAGTTCAGAAAAGGCCTCTGTCTGGTTTAATTTGGGGGAGGGCAGCAGCCGCCATCGAGAGACTTTCACTTCCCTGAGATATCTGTGGTCATAGTGTAAAATGTTTGTGTTAATTTATGTCCAAATACTGTACGCTTAATGTTGTTTTTTAATTACTGACATCTATGTTTTGATATTTCTTCACAGGTGAATAAAAAGTTGCTGAGAAGAGTAAGATTTCACCAAATGTATCAAATGTTACAGTAAATCATCAACCCCACAGAGAGCATAGGCAGCCTGTTTTTCTGGGCCTTTGTCATCCAGTATCTAATATTAGTGTAGAGGGACCTTGGACACAGTTGCATGTTTGTTCTGTAATGAGACCGCTGGTCCCAGAGCATAGCATCGACAATAAATTGATGTCCAGGGGATACAGTGATATAGTGGAGTGATGACCCTCAGGTTTAATCATCATGTTTACTCTGAGTATGTCTGTGCCTCTGTGAAATGGCATCACAATGGACAGGCATTACATCAGCTAATCATCCATTTTATCAATAACAAGAATCATCAGGTTGTCTCAAAGAAACCAAGTTAAACTTTCATCAAAGTGTCCCATAATAATCCCACAGCACTGAATAGAGAGGGATCCATACAATGTGACTTGTTATGATATCTTTTCCATTATTTATTCTGTAGTATTTAGTTATTAAAAAACCTAAGTCAGGTTTGTCACACTGAAATTTGTGCAAAACTAAATCCACACAAGGAAGCTAAACAGTCATCCTCATACTTTATAATACTTTTTTTTTATAATAACCCTGATGACATCATCAGGGTTACCTTGATTTGAGTTTAAAGATAAGACATTCATAACAAGAATCCTGTTAAAAACTGTGGATATAATGTTATTTAGATGCATTGTGATAGCAACAAAAGACACTATCACATTGCATTGTGGGAAGTGTAAGATCCAGAGTTTCGGAGCTTGACAGTCAGCCTCTGCTGCTTCAAGTTTGACTTGTAAGCAGAGTGCCCCTTTAAAGGATAATTCCAGTTTATTTCAATATGGGTCTTATTTTCATAGCTTTAACCACCATTTCACTTATTGATGATAATAATAAAAATGTACTGACCAAATAACCAAGTACAATTTCAGAGATCTGAGAACATGTCAACGCTAAAAGGAAGTTTAGCAACAAACTTTTGCTCAGTTACAAAATATGTGACTGGTCATTTTTACATTACCTCTACAGATTACTCTTCATTTTAGGTTTTACAGTACACATAATATATACTGTACTTGGTATACAGTCCAGGTGTAGTATAGATTATGAACATGTTCTAGTTCATCCTCAAGGTGTTGGATGGGGTTGAGCCCTGATGCTACATGCAGGCTAGTGTCATTTTTCCTCATCAAACTCAGAGAGCCATTTAAATAAGAATACCATGTGCACAGTAATGCCTCTCTCCTGAGTGCCAGCTGATGCAGGGCAAATTAAAGAAAATCACAAAAGTATTTCAGTGCACACCAGAATACTAGGATAGACACTATTTTATTAGGGGATTATGTTAACTCAGCTAAATTTATGCAAATGTATGCTCTTTACTTTTATTTTTACAATATTAGTTGTACTTTTTTGAATAATATTGGACAATGATAACGTATAACTATGAGTCATTCCTCAGGATAGGGAAATGGTCAACTCACCACTTTGTAAACTCTCCTCCTGCCAACTCCGCTACCTGACTGGTCGAGGTTGTAAACATTGTAGTAAACATCAAGGAAAAGGTCAATCACTCCATGCATTTGGGAAGAGCAACCATGCAGCCATCTTGCTGAGGTCAAAGTATGTTAACAAACTATGACACATGCCCCCAGTGATGTGAGAGGTCAGGAAATGGTTTATGTCAATCAGAGGCCTCCCTACAGTCTGCACTACATGACACAGTCTGGAGCATGTTCCAGGACACCACCATTGACGTCTCTGATGATATCAATGGATTTCCTGAGTCTGTGGTGGATTTAATTTGTGAAACAACAGAAGCAACTGTACCCCAAAATGCACTTAAATCCTTCCACAACCAGAAACCATGGATCACCAGAACCATCTGGGATGCCATAATCACACTCCAGCATATAAGTCTGGAAACATGGACAATTATAAAACAGCAGCCTACAATGTAAGAAGAGCAGTAAAGGAGGTAAGTTGGTACTACGGGAAGAAGGTGGAGGGCAATCCCAGAAGCATGTGGCAAGGTCTAAGAACTATGACAGATTACAAGCCCTCCGCCCCTACAGTTTGCCTACCGTCACGACCAATCAACAGAAGACGAAATAGCACACATCCTCCACATCACCCTATTTCACCTGGACAAGAAAGGGAGTTTACTGTGAGATTACTGTTCACTGACAACAGTTCAGCCTTTAACACTATAGTTCCCTCCAGGCTCGTCACAAAGCTTGACCTGGGATTAAACACCTCACTCTGCATGTGGATCCTTGACTTCCTGGTGGGCAGACCACAGGGGTTGAGGGTAGGCGGACACACTTTTCTATCCTCATCCTTAATACCGGAGCACCCCAGGGCTGCATTTTGAGCCCCCTGCTGAACTCCCTGTACACAAACGATTGTATAGCCACTTTTGACCAACAACACAGCTGTGGTGAGCCTGATCAAAAATAACAATGAAAAAGCATATGATGTAAGTAGAGGGCTAGGTCAATATCTACACCCCCCTTAATATCAACGGGTGCTTGGTGGAGAGAGTGGACAGCTTCAAGTGCTTTGGTGTCCACATCACCGACGGCCTGACCTGGGTGCTGCATACTGACTCAGTGGTGAGAAAGGCAAGGCATACTGAGAAATTTCTTCTCCTACACCATCGAGTGTCCTGAGAGAGAACATCACTGCCTGGTACAGAAAGAGCATTGAACAGGACTGCAAGGCCCTGTGGTTAGTTCGTTCCTTCGTTATGTGTCGTACATGCCTCCAGAACATAGATAGTTGCATACAAAAACACATATACATAAAACATTAATTACATAAAAGCAGACAAAAAGACTAATACATAGCTGGTCTTGTGATTAATGAGCAGTACAATTTAAAGTCATTATAACGGAGGGGACAAAACTTTTGCTAAAATGTGCTTTTTTCCATCAAGTGTTCTGTATATATACTGTATGAGTGGGTATTTATCAACTAAACCAACTTTACATTTCCTTCTGTTTTTTATGTAATTTATACCAAATTGCGCCACCCTCTCTGTAAAGTGTGTTAAAGATTAATTGTTAAATACTTGCACATTTGTATAAAACTAAGGGACCTGTAAAATAAAGCATTAACCAATAAGCAATATGGTGACAAAACACTAACATTGTCAATAGGATATTACCACACACAATTCTAACTGATATGACCTGGCTCAAGTGGCCACAACAAAAGGGAGACACACCATCATGTATGTTTAACAAAAGACAAATGATTAAATCAAATTAGCAAATTAACTAAAAAATAAAAGATAAATGCGAGGTGCGTGATGCATGAGTGGAGCGCACGTGTGTGTGTATAGGTGTTGAAAGGTGCATAAAAGCAAGAGAAATAACTATGGCTACATAACTAAACCGAACCAGCTTGGGTATCTGGAGGGGAGAGCAGAGAGTTGCCAACAGCAGCAGCATCAGCCGCAAGCAGTCAGAGGAGAATGAGAGAGACTGCCGCAGCTGCAACCCACACTTTAACAACCCAGCAACCCTGTGTGCCCTCAGGTGTCGCCAGTTGGCCTAACAATCACCTGCAACGTCAGAGCAGACAGGTAAATCACAAGGCCAAACAAAAGACAACATCAGGGGTCGTCACACTGAACTTTGGGCCATCCATTTAAAATGGGGAGTGATCCCCAAACACCTAAAAGCTGATTTAGAGACATGATACGGTACCTCAAATTTTAGAAAAATCAGTTATGATTAGTTATGATGATTAATTATGCACCCAGATATATCTGTCTATCTACAAACACTCTCATGACTGTAGGATAAAATCATTTGACACGTCACACAACAACATAGAACTCAACTTTAACAGAGGGAGTGATAACATGAATGTAACAGACTGATTAGTATAATGTATGGTCTAATATAAAGTCTAACATAAAGTCAGAGTAGGCTACTGTGGTTAACAGGCAGGTAAATAGACCACTGCATGCATTGCATGTAGAGACCACCAGAGGTCAGTATCAGGCCAGAGAGTTTCCATTATTACAGTTTTTCTCCACAGTTTTGATGCACCTCTGCCAATAGTGTTCAAAAACCACCAATGCTGTGATTACCTCATCATAACTTCAGATACCTTTAATGACTTATGGTTCTTTTAATATTTACACAAGCATCACTGAGTGCAGATTTCACCTGAGAGTCTTCTGCTCTCAGTATTCTCCATCTTGTTCCTAATTCTGAATCACATGTAAAATATTTACCTGGTGTTTGCACCACAGTTTGATTTGTCAAGGAAAATAAAACCAGTGGTGTGAACTGAATTAAATGATATGTCCTGATGTAAATGATGCAAAAGATATGATATATTTCTTTTCGCTCTATTTATCACCGCCAACTGATTACAAGTGTCAACTTATGATCTGATGCACTGCATTGAAAAATATGTTTTCTTTACTGTCTTGCTTAAGTGAGGAGTTTTTCATTAGCCTACATCTTACATAAACACCATGATGTGATTTTGATTGGCTGATTTGAGAACACACACACACACACACACAAATGAAAACAAAAAAATCTGCATTTGAAAACTGACACACAGTTTAGGGATTTGTGTCTCCTATTTCGAAAACTAAACTTTTCATTTCTAAGAATACATTTGTAGCAATGGAGAAAAACTGTATGTAAAGTAAAGTTACAGATTTTATATATACAGGAGTAATAAACAGACTGATGATATAAAGTTTACATCATCTAATATAAAGCCAGAAGAACAGGCTACTTTTATCTGTAGCAAGGAAACAAACTGCTGCATGTATTTATAGCTGTTACCACTAGAGGTCAGTATCAGACCGGAGAGTGTGTGTGTAAATTCTGTTCATCCATAAAGTTTTGTTTCAAGGGTCACAAAGATCCCAGATGGCTTTCCAGCGATAAATGTTTCCAAACTGTTTCAGTGTGAAGTGAGTTTCAGAGCAAAATGAAGTCGAACTCAGTCTGAGCGGTAAAGTCCTTCTCCCACTGCGGAACCAGAAGAATATTCACATCAGAAAAAAGTGTCTGAGACTATGTGAAAGTATTTTATTTATTTGTTTGTGGATATTGAATGTCACTTTGCTTAGTTAGAAGCTCTCAGTGGTTTAGTTACAGTAGAATTACGGGTCAGTGATGCTGACAGGGTGTATTTACAGCAGATGAATGTTTTGAATTGACTCAATTCGATTCAAAACAGAAGAGTAGTATTAATTACACAGACGATCTTCTATTTTACAACAGTACTAACAGCCTGAGGCATCTTAGTTCAATAAAACCTGATCATTTGAAGAAGTTAGATATGCATAACTGAGTTAAACTGAACTTGATATGAGATGTTTATGAGAAATACAACATTAAAGCCTGCATATGATCTCATAGTGACAATTTCGAATAGATTTCTAAATCTTACTACTACGTCACTAGTTACTACTACTGCAAATAAATTGACAGATTGTGGAGTAGACTATAAGTATTAGCGATGTGAAATCAGCTCAGATTTTTTTTCTGATTGATTTAAAAACCACTTATACTATTTTAAAATATAACTCTATCTCCATTAGTGCGTTTTAATAAAACTGCTTCTACTCCAGTTGTTTTGTATATCAATGATCTTCTACTTCAATAAAATGTTAGTAGAACTGCAGTATTTCTACCCAAGAGGAATATTTTAGTTTGGTTCTCAGTCCTGCTCCTTTCGCCTAGATTTCGCCTAATTTCTCTTCAGAATTAACCATTTGTGCACTTCTGTGTGTCTATCTGTAGAGGACACTGCAGTATCACAAACTAATACAGTATGTTCTGAGCAGTAGGAGGATATTTATACACATGTAGTCATGTACAGCATCCCCAGTGAACTCTTATTAGGATCTGCTTGCAGATAAATTTCAGAGCTGTTGTCAGACAGTTTTGCTCAAGTACTGTCCTTGTACTTTGCTCAAGATTTTATGGTACTCTCCTTGGTACAACTACTCTACTACTCCGCTACATTTTGGAGGCAAATATTGTACTTTTCACACCTCTCTATTCATTTGACAGCTTTAGTTACTGGTTACTTTGCAGATTCAGTTTATTAATACAAAATATAATAGTTTTATAGATAAAGTTACCCAACAGTATATAAAGAAGTTCAAACTAGCCATACCTTCACCAGCTGTGACATAAGTGATGCTCACACATGAATACATGAATAATTATAATCCAGTGATAAATTATTAATTATTATTCTGAAATGGGCCATTCTACATAATGACTACTTTTACTCGTGGTACTTAAAGTAGAATTTGATTCTGATACTTATGTACATGGTCACATTTATAATGCAGGACTTTTACTTTTAACATAGTATTTGTACCTGGTAATTGCAACTGTGGTATTGCCACTTTTACTAGTGTAAAAGACCTGAATACTTCTTCCCCAACTGCTTTCCACAGTATCAACATAAAACACAGCAGGTAATGAAGGGTATCAGATTATTATGTCTCTAGAGCTGAGGTGATTGGCAACTGTTCTCATAATCGATTAATCATTACAGTTCAAGCAAAAACAGTGAAAAATGCCACACATTCTCAAGTTTCTGATTGTCATAAACTGAATGTTTTGGACTTTTGGTCAGACAAAACAAGACATTTGAGGGCGCCACCTTGGTGAAGTCTTGATGGGTATTTCACTCACTGAAAAAACTGCAGCCCTTTATGTATCAATGACATGTAGGCTGCGTCTGAAATCACTCCCTATTTACTATATAGTACACTACATTTACCCTCCGCCATTTTATTTGAGTGTCCAAATGCTGAATGTATAAATATATCCACTATATATTGCCCTCATAAAAATGCCACAATAGAACGAAAAAAGTGGTGTCCATGGCATGTACACTACTTTGCACATTTCAAAGATGTGAAAACTACCAACACACGACTCTGGAGCTGATGGTAATGACACAAAATGATGATGATTACTTAGTGTCTGAAATCCTGATTTGCTGCCCACTATTGAGTAAACTATTTAGTGTCTATTATATAGGGAGTAGTGAATGAGTGAAGAAGGGAGTGATTTCGGATACAGCCTTAAGGTTGTAGGACTTTTGTTCACCTACTGGCCAGATTTCCTGCTAAGCTGCTTGACAATGTTGCCTTGTGTCACTGCTGATGTCTCTAAAGTCATGTGTCCCGTCCATGCATGACAAGTATTTTCACTGGCGTGCCACAAGGTTTAGGTGCCAAGTGAAAACAATAAGAGCCCGACTTGGCTCACGCTTTTTTGCACTACAGCGTTATTTAACAATAAACTACCACACATAGTGTATGTTGACAAAACAATCTCAACTCAAGGTCCACTTACTCGGATATTAAGATTGTTTTGCCAACTCCTCTTTCCAAGGTCAAGAGCGAATTGTCAACGTTCGTACGACAAACCACACATTACAAACCTTATCGCTTTTATTTAAACTGTACAGATACAACAGGCTTATCTCATTTAAAAAACAAGTAAAAAAAGACAAAAATGAGTAACCCCATAAATACAATATGACTTTAAAAAAAACAGAGTCTGTGTTTACTTGGTGGTTTGCATATGTTCCAATAAAAATACACACACACACACGCATATTCCTTCTGAAAACAGATTGATACAAAACAAACAGATGAGTCTTGTTTCATTTACTCTGGCAGATCGCAGCTGCCTGAAGACAACTACACAGAATACTTTTGCCTTGTTAGGTAAAAACATGATGGATGACAGATGAGTCTGGTGTGGTGGAGTGTTGAGCTGTCTCCTGACTCATTCCTACATACTAACTTTAACCAGCGTTTTGAGGTATGCAGTACATTCACATGAGGAAAAAGAAAGGACATTTCTGGTCTATAAAATGCTTAAATGGTACTCTGTGAAGATTTGTGTGTTTTTTCTGGTATTAGTATGTTTGGATTTGGGACGCAGCTTTAGTGAAACAGAATCCCCAGATCTTAAGCTTTCTCTCCTTGTTCCAGGGTGTTTTTTTTCATTCATGGATTACACTTGAGACATGTAGAGAAATGTGCTGTATGACAAGAAACTAAAGCTTCTGACAATCATATTCTGCCTTATAGCTGACTCAGTTGGGATCAAAACATGTTTTTCTGCTCTGATTTCTCCACATGATGCCACCATTTCCTAAATTGGTCTGAGAATTTATGACCAGTTCAACAGTGGATTATCAATTATATCACTGCTGGTCACTTTTTTTGCTATTGATGCCATGATATTCAACACAGTTAAGTGAAGAAATTATTCTAAAATGAGTGTTTTCTCACTTGAATTCAAAGTGTCCACTTAAATTTCAAAAGCTACTCAGGTTTCATAAAATAAATTAACCGTTCTCCATCCTGAATTTGTTTTAATGATGAAGAGTATTTGGTTGACAGTTTCCCTTCTACTGCTTTAAAAAGGATGCTAATTGTTTTCAAATTTGTTATGAACTGTTGAACCTGTTGAGGCCATGTAAATGCTAAATTCCACTAACAAACATCATTCATTTTCTTATATTAACCTGCCATATTATCTCAAGTGATTGAGTCCCAACCAAAACACTCCACCTCCGCTGAGCACCGCCATCTGTCTCCACTGCACAAATAAAAAGGTTGCGACCTTTGACCTTCTTACTGGTGTTTCCATTACTTAAAACATCAGGCACAAGAACAGAAACATCGGTTTCTGTAGCACAAGTAGCTCCTGTTTCCAGAAGCACAGAAAATAAATGCAGTTTCTCTGTGTTTAAAGTAGCCCAGACACTAAAAACAACGATTCTTTAAAAACTCTAAAAAAAAAAATTCAGTCTGCTTGTGTGAAAACCCTTGTAGGATCTTCAAAAAAACAAACAACAGGTTTAGAAAAAAACCATTTAACACTTCAACTGAAATTATAAGGGAGTATGGCAGACTTCCGTTACAGATTGTACCGTCATCTTAATCCAGGATAAAATAACATTAAAAATCCTAAACAACCATTTCTACTGCCCACAGATTAAATCAGGATCCTTGAAATGGTGCTTTGGATGTCTTAAAAGCTTTAGTCTTTTTTGATGAAGGATCCAACAGTTCAGAGACCACACACAGAGACAAACAAAGAGCTGTTGCCTCTCCATTACAGAGAATAGAGGCCTCTCTGTGTGTGTGTGTATGTGTGTGTGTGTGTGTGTGGTCTCTGTAACTGTTAGATCCAGGTCGTCCTGTGGTGTTTCAGTCATTTCTTTAACACTTTCAACCTTTTAGAAATAGCTGTGCAAACCAATACATACAGTAACTTCATTCACCTTCGGAGTGAACATTCAACGCAAGAGCAAATTATCCAACAGTGTGGAGAAAAAAAAAAAAAAAATTAAAAAATAATAAAAAGTTTTCTGCAAGATTTCCGGGCAGCCACTTAGCACATAATGGTTGAGTCATGAGTTGTTGCATTATGCTTCAGATTAAAAACAGGTGAGATTGTACTCTGCAACATCTAACACACAAATTAAAGCATTTCAGTCTTCAGCTAAAGGCAGAGTAAATTAAATTCGACATGTATAATCCAGGCATGCCTAATTCATGCATTCACAGTCAGAGGGTGCGGCTGCTGTAGGGATCAAACCTTTGACCTTTTTTTTTTTTTTTTTTTTGCTGCAGTATGGACAGAAGGTCACACACTGCTTGACCAGTCTTTTCTGGCATGAAGTTTTCCCACTGAGAAACTCAGAGTAGACAGAAAGTACATTCAACCTGTAATATAAAGGATGTAACCAGTAATAGGTAGGGAGTCATATCAAAAGTAACTTCACAAGTCCGGCTTTACAGTCCAGGGACCAGTATGGCCATTTACACCAGTTCGTAATCCGAAGATGCAAAAAGCTGCTGTCTGATGACCAAAAAACAAACAAAAAAAGAATATGCAGATTCTTCCACCTTCTATCAAATACATTTAAGATAAAAGTTTGGTTGTGTGTTCAAAGACAAATAGAAAAAAAAGACAAAAAAATGTCCAAAATAGTATTTAAAAACATTGAAAGCTATTTGACCTCATTTTCATGGTAATTATATCCAAAACTTTGCGGTTTTGTGGCTTTTTCAATCCTAAAAAAAAAAACAAAAAAAACTTTACACCGTTGTCTCTCCATGGTTACCGTTGTTAAGGCCGTTGTAGTAGAACCTCCGCCATGATTGAAGGGTTTTCCCGGACCAGACCCAGAAACCCGAGGTGATCCCGACTATCATGGTCATCAGGTATTTGATCATGAACACGGTGAAGTCAGGGGTCATGGGGGCGAAGTTGTGAGCCGGGCAGGGCACGGCGAAGCGCTTACAGGTGTGCATGTGCCAGGTCCGCTGCCAGTGCTCCCTGAAGGCCTGCTCGTAGAAGTAACAGGCGATAACGATGGTGGCCGGTACCGTGTAGAGGACGCTGAACACACCGATCCGTACCATCAGCTTCTCCAGCTTCTCCGTCTTGGTACCGTCGTGCTTCATGATGGTTCGGATCCGGAACAGGGACACGAAGCCGGCCAGGAGGAAGGACGTGCCGATGAACAGGTAGACGAACAGCGGCGCCAGGACGAAGCCCCGCAGGGCGTCCACGTTAAAGATCCCGACGAAACACACCCCGGTCAGCACGTCGCCGTCCACCTGGCCCATGGCGAGGATGGTGATGGTTTTGACGGCTGGCACGGCCCAGGCCGCCAAATGGAAGTACTGGGAGTTGGCTTCAATAGCTTCGTGGCCCCATTTCATCCCAGCCGAGAGGAACCACGTCAGGGACAAAATCACCCACCAGATGGAGCTGGCCATCCCGAAGAAGTACAGCACCATGAACAGGATGGTGCAGCCCTCCTTCTTGGTGCCCTGAGCCACAGTCCGGTAGCCGTCTTCCTTGAATTTATCCACACAAACAACTTTGTCCTCCAGGAAAAACCCCGCAGCGTAGGCCAACGCCACCATGAAATAACACCCGGATAAGAAGATGATGGGTCGCTCCGGGTATCTGAACCGCCGCATGTCCACCAGATATGTGAGCACTGTGAACAAGGTGCTCACACAGCACAGGATGGACCAGATGCCGACCCAAAGCCTGCCGAATTTCACCTCATCCTCCCGGAAATACATGATGCCGGTGGGCTTGTTGGGCTCACACGGAGCCCCGCAGTCCTTCACCCCCATGAATCGGTAGCCCAGGTAGGAAGGCACCTCCAGCTGCAGCGGGCAGGAGAAGTCTTGGTGCTGGTTGTGCTGGGGCGTGCGCTGGTTGGGTCGGCCCATGTTTGGGGGAAGGGTCACAAGGTCGGGTGAAAAGGGGGATGATGAGGAGGCCGGGCTGCTGGGCTCGGATGTGTTCTGACCCACGCATATCTCTCCGGCTCCGTGGACCGGGAAAGCCTCGCAGCGGAGCCGCTCCGGCCACTGGAAGCCGAACTTGTTCATCAGGGCTTCGCATCCCTGCCGTGCCCGCTCACACAGGGACCGACACGGGGGGATAGCCTGCTCCAGCACGGTGCAGACCGGCGCATACATGGAGCAGAGGAAGAACTTTAGATCCGCAGAGCACTGGACCTTCACCAGCGGATAAAACTGGTGCACCTCAAGCCCGGCGTCCTCCTGGTTGGTGTGGCCCAGGAGGTTCGGCATGATGGTCTGGTTGTAGGCGATGTCGGTGCACAGCGGGATGGAGATGGGCTGGCAAAAACCGTGCTCTGGGACGGATATCCCAGTGTCACTGCTGTAGTGTTGAGCAGAAGTGGGTGAGAAGGAGAGCCCGCACGCCAGCCACATGATCCGCAGCAGCACGGAGCCAGCGGTGGACCTGGCCGCCGCCGCCATAGTTGAGAAAGAGGAGGGGGGGGGGAGGAGGGAAGGAAAAACTTTGAACCAAGTAGGGCGACTTGAAAACGGCTGAAAAGCGAAGCAAATCTACATTAAATGTCCCAACATTTAGCTTGTAGTCCGAGTAAATCGAGTCGAGGTAGCCGCAGTCGACTTTTTACGCGCAGTTTTACGCAGATAAATCCAAATGAAACGTCCGTCGTGTCATGACTTCTTGATGGTCTTTGTAAGTGACTCCATGCAGTCCACTCTCCACTTCTGCTCCAGTGAAAAATAGTCCCCCTTTTTCTAAAGGAAAAAAATAACAGTAACGCGAAAAAAAACTCTTCCAGCACGTTTAACAATTTAGCGTTATTACTTTGAGGCAAAACGCGAAAGATGAAACTTTTTAAAAAAGGTTATATTCCCATCGTTTTTCGCCTTGACTTCTCGCAGAGCGTCGGTTCGCAGGCGGTCGGGAGTCCCTCGCCTCTCTCTCCTCCCTCTGTGCGGATGCCACCGGTTTCCAGGCGCCCCCTCCATTCATGGACCCCCCCCGACACAACGCAGGGCGCCTGGAAACCGATGCTGCGTCTCAGCCAATCCCAGCATTTGTTTTCCTACAGGACTCGTTCCTGATTGGCTTTTCACTCACCATCGAAGGAAAATATGTTATAGTAATTACATTACACAAGAGATTTTACAAGAATACTCATTATTCACTATTCTGGGTAAGTTTACGCAATAGTTTACGTAATGTTTTATACTACTGAACAACTTAATTTGAACTTTAATTAGACATCAGAACCAGCATTATTGGCCAAGTATGTTTACACATACAAAGAATTTGACTGGTTTCTAGTGTCTCTCATGGTGCTTTACACACTAAAAGTCACTGGGTTAAAAATTTACACAGTTTGGGTCAATATAGCATCAACACAATGCTGGGTTAATGTTACCCAGAAAGCCACTCAAGACAAGGGGTTGTTTGACCCAGTTTTAGTGTTATTTTTTACTTTACTTTAAGCTTGTTATAACTCACTCTACTCTTTTTAAACTTATATCACAGTCTGTTAATGATTGTTAACAACTTGTGTATCTGTTGACTGTCATATGCACATCGTTTTGTATAAGAAACAATTAATTTGTGACTGTTTTTAGCTAAAGCTTGTTGTGTGGAGACACTGGGTCGAAATAACAGATTGCTACTGGGTAAAGTTAATCCAGTGTTGTATTGGTGCTGTAGTAACCCAAACTGGGTAAAATTTGAACCCAGTGATTTTTAGTGCATACACACAAGAATCTTCAGAAAGATACACAAGGACAACAGGCCAAACAAAGATAATTAAACATAAACAAAAATTAAACATAATCATTATTATTTATGAGCAAATCGGTGAAAACATAGATACATAAATACAGAAAAGAGGACAACAACATAATAGTGCATACAATAGTGTATAATAGTGGATACAAATAGTGCAAAGGTGTGAAGAGTGCAAAGAGTGCTGGAATAAATATTGAATGGGTAAAAAACTGATAAGTTACTTTACATACATACAGTAGGTGGTTGTGTACAGTATATACAGCCTGCACTGTTTTAATACAGCTGAAAGTACAGTGTTAAAATATATTTAAAGTAAAAATCAGCATATTCACTGAAAGTTAGTAATAGAAGATGTCAGAGCTTCTTATAACTGAAAACATTGGAACTTATATATAAAGTGCATAAACACAGCAGCCTGGTTTCAGACCTCTGAACTCCTGTTTTTTTTTCAGATTTTTCAGATCTTTTGTTTTACAGATTTTTCAGCGATTCAAAGAGTTAATGTTAATTAAAATTAACTAGCGAATCAGTCTCATTATCAGGCTACAAACACAGTGAAGTTAGATTACCGATATTCACGGTCTAAATAGACAATTTCGCATTTATGTGCACAAGCAAAATCTCTTTGCTGTAATGAAAGGTGATTTCAAATGGAATAAAGTGGAACACTGCCAGCAACTGTGGAGTGATCAGCATTATAACTTCCTTTTGTTGAGGTGCAGACAAACACTGGAAGTGCTCAAAGGGGATCATTCTTGCAATCGTTTCCCTTTGTTTACTCAATCTCCAACCAGCAGTATCTTATATGTGTATATATATAATGTATATACACTTAAAACTGGAGCACTACCTGTAGACCAAACTCTCCAAAATATAAATGTGGCACTGTTACCACATGAATGCTCTTTTAACATATCTTTATTTTAACATGATACATTTTGCACATCAGTAATCATACTTAATATTAGAACTTCCTGTAGGATAAATGGCATTCTGACATATGCTCACAACAGAAAATGATCATTTCATTGTGTTGTTCACGTCCGTTTATATGTAACCTTTCTACCGTCTACACTATCTCAGTGTGCAGCTGTGAGGTTGAGTTGGATCCATTTCCTCACAGAATCTCTACACACACAGCCAGTCACTGTAGGGCATGTAAACACACTTCAGCACAGCAAACACACCACGAAAACAAGCACATGAAACCCCAATGGATTCAGACATCTTAACCACTCGACCACAGCGAGTACCTGTTGGTGTTTACTGCCGAAAGAGGTTCACTGCAATCAATTAGACGCAGCACCTCAACCGATCTGTATCATTGGGAGAACAAACAGCAACGGCGACGGTCAAAGCAGCAGTAAAGTGAATTTACAGCACGAATCATCTGCCCACAGGCGACCAACTGTGGGAGGTGTAGGCAGTTCCTGGTGGCCCTTCTGCATTTGGTGTGTTTCTACCCTCAGTGGGATGAAAGGGGGGTGGGGGAAGGGACAGGAAGAAGAGAGAGGGTCGAAGAGGGCAGGGGGGAGAAAGAGAGCGAGAAAGGGCAGGAAGGGAAGTTGAACCTAAAGGAAAAGTCAGTAGAGTTACACGCTGTCAGCTGGCCTCTGAATAACAAGCAGAGTTAGATTAAAATAAGCCAGCTGGTCAATTTGTGACCCACCACAGATTGATTTACAAATGTCCTGGGTATCTGTGCCACTGAGCTGACACAGCTGACCACAATAGTACTAGAAGGACTTTCTGATACAATCTTGGTTCAAGTCCTCTCTCCAAGAAAGGAACTACTTTGTGTCATTCAGCAATAATGCATCATGACATACAGATTTCCCCAAGGCTCTATCCCCGGGCCTCTTTTATATACAACATTTACAAGCTTCCATTAGGCCAAACATAATAAATCACAAAATTACGAAAGTGTAGCTTTGTCACCAAGCAGCTACTACTTGTCTTCACAAGTGTATGCATAAGTAGTTGTAAATAAGTGACTGCATGTGCCTAAACGACCTTTAGTTAAACACAAAGACTTTCATCTCTCATGTTTTAGTCATGGACTATTACTATTATAAACAGCGATGATCAGATGGTTCATGTCCAGGATTGATTTTGAACAATGTGTCCATGTTTTTTCCCCCAGCAGGTTGGACTGTTGTATCAATTCTCAGCGTCAGCTCATTCAGAGTGCTGCTGTCAGGGTCGTAACAAAGGCGACTGAACACACCTCACCAAATCTTAGGTCTCTGCACTGGCACATACTTTCACAAAAGAGTTTAAAATGGCGCTGCTTATCTTTAAATCCCTGGATCATTTTACACAAAAACATCTCTGACTGTGTTTTATTACAGTATATGAACCCTCTCAGGTAATCTTGCAGCAGTCTGCTAACCATTCCCTGGAGAAGCAGGGTTTAGGTATTGTGCTCCATGTAGCTTGTACAAACTTACAGCTTTGCCCAAACTTTGATTACCTTTAAAATAGGGTTAAAGACTTTTATTCTCCACTGCTTTTGGCTGAAGTGCTCAGCATTATCCACCTTGCACTTACATGCAATTCTCTTCTATTTATTTATCTGATTTTTACGATTAAAAAACGTTTTCTTTCTATACTTTTACTCATGCTGCATTTATAATTTACTATCATCATATTTTCCATCTGTTTCTACTGTATACAATCGAATAAAAAGGAAAAATGCCTAAATAATAATGTACAAATTTAAAAAATACATTAATTAACAAGTATGTTACCTGGAGCTGTGTTCAGTAAGACTGAATATAACAACCTCGTGTTATATTCAAGCACACAGTTTAAAAAAACATCAAAAAACTCATCATAAAATCAGTGAAGGCCTGATGAAGGCCCAGTGCCGAAATATGTAAAGACGATTCTTCCAGTTAGTCAGCTTAGTGTTGCCAAGTTATTTTTTCACAGTTTAAAAATGTAGACAGACCGAAGAATTTGATACAGGCTTTTCTTTTTACTGAGTCATATTGTAGATGAAATCCATCTAAAACCTTGTTGGCAAAGTGCAGCAGGATGACCTCATTGGTAGCTGTGTTGTTTTTCCATCTATCTATCCAACCTGTGTTTCTTATATGATCAATGCGCTCTGACCTCAATCACATCTCACCCATCAATACATTTATTACTGCAAACCAGATTGCATTGATGAGCAAAAGAGGAGGAGGAGGAAGTTGGTCCAGCTGAAATATATTTAATGTGGCGTCTGGTTATTAACAGTTTGTTCATTTTCCAGACAGTAAGCTTTTCCAGGAGGCTTCTTCTTTTGCGCATAAATGAAATGACCTCATCTGGGTTTGGAGTTGTTCAGAGACATGCAGACGCCATGAGGGTCACATCTGTAACCTCTGCATTAAAGCAAACACACTTCCAATAAAGGTTGAAGACAGCGGGTTGCCTTTGAGGTTTTTACTGGAAGCAATTGTGAAACTGTGAAAACAGTTTTGGACAACAAATTTAATGATGGTGATTCAAATCAGAAAAAGCCATAAAAACAGTCAGATCAAAGTTATTTTAAATATTAATGAGTGCAGTAAAAAGAAAACTGGATTCACAAAAGTATAAGCTAGCTGTCAAATGAGTTGCACTGTTCATGCAGGGAAGAAACACAGTATCATCTGTAAAGATCAATATTAAGCCCCCATAGGAAGCACAGCACTGTAATTGCTCTAGTAAACATACACATAGTCCATAAGAGTGAAAGTAAAAAGAGTAAAAAACTCAACTGTTAGCCCAACAGTGATTCAACAGCTCAAGAGAACTAGTAGCGTTAAACTGGCTAGCCTGGTTAGCAGTAAGCTGATCATAGAAAATCAGAAAAAGTCTACAAACTCACAAATCCACAATCACAAAACAGCTGTAATGAAAGATAATGCTCTAACAAGGGAATTTAAAAGATGTCCAGTGGTGGTTGCTACTAGCAACAGAAACCAAATGCTGGTGACAGAACATCAGCTGAAAGAAACAAACACTGAGGCTATTACTGGGAGCCTCAGACAGTCTGAGGGATCAATTAACTAAAATTCTGTCAACTTCTGATTAGAAGATTGGTTTCACTGGTTGTGTTGATGAACAGCTGTGTAACATTTAAAGACACCAGCTATTAAAGCTATTGATTAAGAATGTTGTAAGTACACCGTGATTTCCCAGGAGAGTCGGCTGTTGGATAAATCACCATCTGAGCGTCACAGCTCACTGAACCAGTGATGTCAGACATGTGGATGGACTGAAGCAAGGGTTGATAGATGGATGAATGGTTAGATATATTGATAGGGGGTTTGGAGCTGCCAGATTCTGATGAATTAACTGCCCAACAAACCATTAAACAATCACAGAATAATGAACCTAGTGTCATTATCAATTACTATCATTGCTTGAGAAACGTATTTCAACAGTTTCCTACTTTGCAACACTTTCTGTATTCTGTATTTTATAAATGGGACACAATTCAGGGCAAAGCACATACAGTTATTACAGTTTTTTGTACATGCTAATCTGAGTACAGTACTGGTGTTGCACTTATAAATCAGAGCGCTACAAACAATATGATACTTTTGCTTCCATAATGACCTAAAGGTGGAATAAATACAAGTTCTTATAAGAATAAAAAAACAATGACTCTCCAGCTTACTTATAATGGAAGTCAATGGTGTAGAGGGTCAGTCAGAAAAGCATCTGAGGCACTCTTGATAGTGAGTTAAAAATCCTTTATTAATATATGGATATACCAGTGCGTTGTGACTCAAGGAGTCTTCTTCAGGGTATCAAGTTCTTATAAAGAAGACTGCAGTAAAGGTAAGGAGGATAAGTGATGATAATTTGAATCTGTCATACAGGTACTTTGTTGGAGTTTGATGGTTAAACTTCTTAAACTAAACTGACCATAGTTGCTTTGAATATTCTTCAACTGTCACCAGCATACACACATAGACACACAAATGCAAAAACATGCACTTTGTACAAATTTACAAGTAGTTGTTGCAAAGATTTCAGTACTGAAATGACTCTGATTTCTCTCCCTGCCTCTCACTCACTCAGTCACTCACTCACACTCCTGGTTTCTCTGTGTGGTGTAAAACACAGCATTTAGTAGCCACACCGGGTCAAATGGATGCACTTTGGCTCATGTAACTGTGGCTGTTTGTTTGTGTTTGCATATGTATGTGGATAGTGTCTGCGGTGGTCAAACAGATGGAGGCCGTCCAGCAGGTTTCCAGACAGTCAGTCACTGTTTGGACTGCGGTCCACTGCAGCTGGACATCTGCTGGAGAGAAAAAAGTGTTACACAAACAACTAGATTTACAGTAGACCAAGGTGAAATAAACAAAACAAAACAGATTTTGCTGGTTCAGACTGTGCTTGCTCAGTTCAAGGTTTGCCAGACGCGTGACCACCATGCGAAGCATTTGAGCTACCGTGTGAAAACCAATACTGAGCAACTATTTAGATATGGCCTTGAGGTGGAAAAACACAAGCCTTTTAGTTTGGTCAGAGGAGGTTTTCCAATTTGAGGACGGCTTACAGGACATGTTAGCTGACCAGGTTGGTCTGAACAGCATGTTAAGTGTTTTGAAGGAGTGCACTAGAAAGTTGAATGCACCTTGCTGGTGTATATTTATGCTTTAATCCATGTATAAGTGAGATTATGTAAATCATGCGATTATTATTGCGAAATTATATGAATCTTTATTTCTGGACTTTTGGTAGTATCACTTGAAAATGTATAGACATGTTGTATCTAGTTCATCCTCATGTGTGGTCGTAAATTGACCTACATACTGTATATACTTTACATAACTACTGATCATATTCCAAAGCATACTATGATGTTTTCAGATGTATTTGTTGAAATGAAAACTAGATTGAGTAGGTGTTCCTGTAGATAAGGGGTTTAGGACACGTGCAATTTAATTGCAGGGTCCAGAGTCATCCCTCATCACCTCTCATCTCATGTCAGCCTTTTACTGTCGACTATCAAATAACAGACCATAACGTACTTAAAAAACAACTTAGAGATAGAAAACATCACAATGAACACCATGTCTAGTTTTATTTCTAGTAAAGGTAGGTTTTTCTTGTCTGTTAACAAGACTGTAAGTGTGGATTGACATGAAAAGTCTGTGATTGTGGTGCTGATAGTTTACTACAAAGGCATTTTTAAGAGGATTTTGAGGCCTTGTCCCCACCATATGAAACCACTGAGTCTGCTGCACAATGTTCCAATAAACACAATGTTGAATCCTTTGAGCATTTCTGCTCGAAGAAGACAGCTCGAAGAAGACAGCTCTTGAACACACTACAGAAGACTTTGGACCACTTTATGCTGCTAGCCAAAAGTAAGTAAATAAACATTTAATTATATAGCACTTATCAAAACAAAATTTACAGAGTGCTTCACATTAAAATCATTAAATATCACATATGCAACATAGAAATGACAAGATAGAATTCATAAAACAGGAATATCATTTTTTTTAAAAACATCTGTTTAAAAAAGCAAGCTAATATAAGTGGGTTTTGAGAAGTTGGCTACGACCTGGGCTTACTATCAAGGTGACATTAGCGCCATCAGAGAAGGTAGTCATGCTGACAATAATGGAGAAAAGCAGGGAAAAAAAGATGAATGAGGTCTGGGTTGTGGATGTGTTGTCCAACCACTTTGGAAAGTAGAAGTGTTAA
This sequence comes from Thunnus maccoyii, assembly GCF_910596095.1. NCBI lineage: Eukaryota > Metazoa > Chordata > Actinopteri > Scombriformes > Scombridae > Thunnus > Thunnus maccoyii. The sequence goes on from NC_056543.1 coordinate 12,574,571, forward strand.
TCCGAGTGGCTACACTCACAGGCATTCACAGTGTTGCGCTCCTTTGTACAAGCGCCAGAAATAGTTACGTAACAAATGAAAAAAGTACAGAGCCTCCAAAGTCCCTAAATGTAATATTTTTTGGACGCAGCCCCCACAATTCCAACGTCAGACAGATGTGGGGAGAGGTAGTTTCCCAAGCCCTTCAACCATCCGACAAGTACTTCTGATAAAGCATACTGGCAGCTTGAAGCAAATGTTGTGAAACATGGTGGGGAAAGGCCTCTAAATGACTCTGGAGGATTTAAGGATGTCAGTTAGACACAAGATAGATGACAGTAGATCAGGATGAGTAGCATCTGTTTAATTCTGCAGCTTTAAAGCCATCTGTAAAAGGTATAACATACAAATAAAAACAATGATTCTTCAACAATAAGTTGCTACATTATGCTTTCCTTGTGTATGTGTGTGTGTGTCTGTGTGTGTGCATGTGTGTGTGTATGTGTCTGTGTTATGGGTTGGTGTATATATAGCAATACAGAAGTGTGTGTGGGACACTCATCTGAATGGGGGGAGGGGAGATCGACCTTAAGAAGTAAGGAGAGGGGGAGAGAGAGAGAGAGAGAGGAATGCAGGCAGCTGGTTTGTGTCTGTCAGTGCAACACAGAGAGCCTACAGTGCTGGACTACACACACACACACACACACACACACACATATATATACACACATACACACACGCACACACCCACCCACCCACACACACATACACATAGTGATGAAAGAGCGATTTATTTGGACCAACAGAGTGTGTGTTTGGTCCGGTGGCAGGCAGCAGGAAGCTCACTGGCTGACATCTCAACAACTTGGACAAAAACTCTATACAGTATGTGAGCGTGTTGCCAGAAGAGTCCATGCAGCACATTACACACAAAATGTTGGATGGAGTAGAAATAATAAAAAATAAAATCGTATCAAATACTGCTCCTCACTAACCTCATTATTGCTGAAAACTAATGGTTGGGAACACAGGAACATACATACACTTTTCATTGTTTTTGATCTGTGCTGCAGCACATTGGATTTGGATTTTGATTAAACACATCTTTGGCATTTCTGCTGTTGTACTGCAATTTCCTGTTACTTATCATCAAACATATACGGTCTATCTGCGGTAAATTAGTATCATCCCTGCTGATTTATCGGTTGTCTTCTACTTGGCAATAAACATGACAGTAAATAAGCCATTATACAACAATATATGTAGATCAAATAAAAATGTAGAAAGTGTAGAGGCTCACTATCAAGTTTAAACATGTACACATATGTATCAAATTAAATCTTTTTTTTGTAGCATACATCATTATACAATTACAATGTGTAGTGAAATGCTGCATTGCCACAGTCCAAGATTGTAGTATGTGCAATTCAAAGAAATATTAGGAATATTAACCTAATATAGTAAACTAATATATTGCTCTAAGATGAGCATGAATCATGTAATGTGGGACATGATATTTGAACATGATTGAAGTGTTGATGAACATGAATCAATACTGCACATAACAGTAAGTAATATTGTATTTGATTACACAGAACAGTAATTATCTATAATAATACATAATGTGTTAATATAATTGCACATGGTGAACAAGTAGCAGCAGCAGCACAAAAGTAGTCAGACGAGTATTAAGTGAGTTCAGTTCAGATCTTAAATGTTAAGGAGCCTCAAGGCCTGAAGGTACAAAACTCTTTCAGCCTGCTGGTCTGAGCTATGAATCTTAACACCGTCTGCCAGATGGCAGCAAGGTAAACAGTTTGTGTGCTGGGTGGCAAGAGACCTTGATTGATGAATGTTCTTGCGTTTGTAAGCAGAGACACGCCAAACCAGAGATGCAAGAGTTGTCTGGTGAACCCACATCAAAAACTTAGTGCTGGTCATGGCAGTGGCATTTAGAAGGGAAGATGGCCGCACACTAAGCTCAGATGACTTTATTATATCACAGATGTTTCGGCCTTACTTTGTCTTTCTCAAGGCAAGTTCAGTACACGTGTCAGATACTGTACAGCGTTAGATATACACATTTCACACCTGGTACTAATTTCCTTCCATAAAAGCTGGGTAAGTGAGACATCTGAACATTTTAGGTCTTTATGTTGTGTTTCTTGGTGTCAAATGTGTGGCCATCTTCCCTTCGATACAAACCAGAGATGCAGAGATCTGAATGCTCTCAATGATGGTGCGTCTATAAAGGTTTGTGAAGATTGCCGGGCCCAAGCCAAACTTCTTACATCTCTTCAGAGGGAAGAGGTGGGCAGTTTGAACCAACATTTCAGAGGTTAGTGATGTCCACATCAATGCCACATTCATCTCTTATAGGGTGGATGAAAAAGTTGAGTAAGATTCCTGTGTTAAGCCATGACATCATCAGACAATTTAAGACAGTTATGAGAGTTGAGGGTTAAAAATACTGTGCATAGACAACATGACACTATATTAATTCAATTTAAGTTTCACCACCTTGAACAACGGACTTTGGCTGATGTGAGGTGTCCCTTTTTGCACATCCATAATATGAAGTCACATACATTGAGTTTTCAGAAAAGTCAGGGTTCTCCACTTATAATTACAACTTGGAAGCTGGCGTGAAAGCAATTTACGACTGGGAATCTCATAATTACAATAACTGATATGACTGCAGCACAAATAACATGAAACTGCTGACACTCGTAACCTCAGTTCTGTCGAAGTGTACGAAGGGTGTGGTCGCCTTCCTGAAGCTTGCTTGTTGAGGTAGAGGGTTGTTGTCCTGACACCAACTCACTAGGACTTTGACTTCCTGCCTGTAAGCTCACGTACCATCCATCAGTGATGAAGCGCATAGGATGGTTGTGTCGTCCACAAATTTGATGATGGTATTTGAGCTGACAGGAACAGGTAGCACAGAGGGTAGAGCATGCAGCCCTGTAGGACACCTGTTCTTTGGGTCAATGAGGAAGAGTTGGCAATTGTCACCACTTGAGGCCTATTTGTCAGGAAGTGAAAGACTTAGCTGTAGAGGGAGATGTCAAGTCCCAGGTCCATGTCACCAGAACTGTAGGCAGTGTACTGTGCTCTCAATTTAGATCAGACTTTAACCTTAATGCATTTGGGTTGGGAGTGACTGTAAATTCATTTTGGTAATATTGTCATCAGTCCACTCTATGATGTAAAGTCAGTAGACATGCCATCAAATGAGTCCCTAACATCTGTTAGTTTGTAATCTCAAAATAATCCTGGAGAGTGTGGTCACTTCACTGCTGGACAGTTTGTGCTGAGCTGGTTTTTCCTGTTTAAGTCTTTGTTTTTATGCTTGGAGGAGCAGAGTGGAGATATGATCTGTTTTCCCAAAGGCGAGGTGGGGGAAGGTCTTACAGCTCTGGTCCAATGTGCGTTCACCTCTGGTAGGTATGTTAGCATGCTAGTGATACTTGTGCAGAGTCTTTTTCATGTTTATCCTGTTGAACAACACCAGTAGTTTGGGAGAGTCTTTGTTATTTTCCACCACTAGTGCCACTAGTCACCACTTGTCAAGATGGCGCCGTCCTATGGTAACTTGGTGCTGCTCTGTTTGTGTATTTTTTGTGTCCACAAGTGGATAGTGTGGACTGTTTACTGAAGTATGAACAGATGCAAATCCGAGATACCATGCAGGATGTACAACCTAAACCGTTTTTCTCATCAAGCAACTTTGTGCTTGGGATCTCAGTGGAAGCTAATGCTAACACCAAAACAACACGCTCATACATCCTTCTACATGAATCTAAGGTGGTGTATTGACTCAAAGATCCTGTCAAATTCTTGCTCGCCTGAGGTTGAGAGTCTCGCAATCAGAGGTAGACCTTTCTATTTACTGAACGAATTCTCCTTTGTAATATTAGTGACTGCTTATGCACTTTATATATGCACTTTGCACTGCAACTTTAACTATAATATGCACTTTTATTTCATGCACTGTTTTATTTGCATTACACAGCTGGCTTTTTTAATCTATTTCTGTGATTAGGTTGGCATATAATGACTGAAGTCAGGATGGAGAGCGCTAACATTTTACTCTTTTTGTTTTTACCTTTTACCTTTTACTTTGTGTTCTTTTTATCATTATTGGCTATGACATAAATTATATGTGTGTACATGGACTGTATTGTTTTTTGAGCTGCACTGCAACAAATTCTAATCAACTTGTTGAAATGGCAATAAAGCATTGAAATTGAGCTGAATTTTCTTTACCACACACAATAGTCCTACTCCTTTCCATTTACCCTCCCCCACAGCACACACGCATACACACACACCAGCCTTGGAGGTGATGTGCTAATTGATGCAAAGTAATGGAGGAGGTGAAGTCATAATAGTCGCCCTGCTAAGCTTTGCAGAGTTGTTGTGTTTGCAAGATTCACACTGAAAAAAACTCCATGTTTTCTGAACATGTTTATTTGATTGAGATTTGATTAGAAAAAAGCTTGAAATAAAGCAAACAGAGAAGAAGAGAAACATGAAGAGAAAGAACAGAAGGAGGAAGAAGGGGGACATGGAGAAGGAAGAGGATTAGGCATGGGGGGGTGGAGACCTCCTGCGGTTTTGAGGTCAAACACACAGCTGTGGTCATCACCTTTCTCTGCAGGGGACTCACACACACACACACACACACACTCACACACACACTAATGCGATCATCACTCTCTATGGGAGTTTGACCTGAGCCAGATGGTCACCACTCTCTTTTTATGACTCTTTTTCTGTCTGCCTTCTCTCTGTCCGCACCTAAAGTCTGAGCTTTTCAAATACGCTCTCCAGACTCGATACATTTCAAAACACCAGTCTTTAATTGTGGTGTGAATGTGGCAAACAAAACCAAATCAATGTTGTATCAATAACACGATTCCACAGGGAGCTGTGTAGCATGAAGAGACATTTCCGTCGTCTCAGACTCTCTGTGATGGCACATTTTGAACACCAACAGGCAACAACACCTACAACACAATAGGTGCTGTCATTAACCTGTATTTAAGTTTATGCTGTGAAAACAGTTACAAAAAGATCCCAGTAGTGCAAAACCACAGGAATTACTTTTTGCCTTGATAAACAAGTAACAAGAAAAAAAAGCCAATTCTAACCGCAAGCAACAATGTGGATGCCAGGTTCCAAATATTTGGTCATGAGGGGAAATAAGAGGATTTTTTAATCATAATAATTTCTTTATTAGAGTTTCTGTTTCAAATAATTCATCCTCATGTTAGATGTAAAACGAAAAAAAGAAGAAAAGGTTTTTTTTTGTGTCACCATCATAAAAAATGTTTTCACAATTTCATCATTTTACATGACAATGAATCTTCTGAAATGTTTGTTGCATTTTTATTAATGAGAAGGAAGTTTTTTAAGAGTCAAAAATTCAAGATTGGAAAAACATATTTCCAAAAAGAGTAATAGACAACAGACTTAAGTTGTGTGCAGAAAAAAGGATGTAAAAGTAACATTTGTTCAACATGAAACATGTTTATATTTTTAAAAAAATAACTCTTCATGAATGTATGTTTTAATCTGAACTCAACCCTCTTCTGGGTGTTCAGATCTCTGTGGTGGTTGATGCTGTCTTCACTTTCATGAAGTGCTTGTATTGTTTAAATGAAAGTTGTGTGAAACCCACATACCATACAAACCAACACATCACAGTAGATTACTGGTTAAAACCTTTATTGCATGTTGATTCCCATCTCTCTCTTTTTCCTCCTCATCTCTCTACTGTCGCTACAGTCTAATATGGGACAACCGATTAGTTACTGATTCACATGACGTCCTGATTGTAGATGGAGCTCATTTTATCTCTATGTTACTTTTCTATTTTATCTGTGGCCTATTTTTTTCTGACATGGTTGTTTTTCTAATAAAGATCTTGAAGGTCAAAGCTTGCAATATCAACTGTGTGGCCTATGTTTCTATTTCCCACTGTATATTTTTTCCTGCACCAAAAGCAAACAGCGACTTTTGCTCACGCCCAAAGTATTGGGTGTGCACACTGTCTACATTCAGCGCTTTCCTGCATCAAACTCCACCGCAACTTCCTTGTCTTCATAAATTGTCTTATTACATACGTCCACAAAATATGAAATACTGGTAATGCTCCAAACCAAAAGAGAGGAAACAGAAATTCATTAGCTTTCTTCTACATAAAACTGTACACTGATGATGCCCTCCCTGTTAGTTTTTGGGATAATTGCAAACTGAGGTCTGTTTAGTTTGAACATTTCAGTTTAGTTTACATAATTTTACTTTGATAATTTTTGTCATTGACCTTTATTTATCCAGGATTAAGCACTTTGCTCCCACAGTAGTGATAGTGAAGAAGGGACCAGCGCTGCTCTTTCACTTAACTGCACCCAGAAGTATCCTGAGAGACTGGCAACCTTCCTGTCAGCCCACTTTTCCAATCTTTAGCTAACACTGCTCACTAATCATGATTTAGTTGAATTTAGCTTTGTTTAGTGTTAAATATAGTGTAGTACAGTTAGTTTTATTCGTAAAAACCCACAAACAACTGTTTTAAAGTGGGTCATACTGGTGAAGGTTCATATTAAAGGAGTTTAATTTGAAGTTTCTGAGTGTTCCAGTTATTTAACGCATGAATGTGTTCCTTTCTAGAAGGTTAGACTTCCTCAATCCAAGTGAGTGTGATCGTGTGCTGGTGTGTATGTGTGTGTGTATGTCTAAAGATCATGCCAAATTACAGCAGTGCCTAAAATGTTTTTTATAAGGCTACAGACACGTGTTTTCAATGTTCTTTAAATGCACTGCCAACACACACACATGCACATGCACAGTACTTCCAGTGCCAGATAGTTAAAATTAAACCCCTCCCTTCTTGTCTCAAAGACAAAAATTAATGTTCCCTCTTTTGCCATCAGACTGCATGTGATTAAAAAACTGATAAAGTGATATTAATAAAACAGTAATGTAAAGTTGCTGGAAACCATAAGATGCTGTAATTTTCTCAAAATAGCAAATTCATTAGCCTACAGTGTGCTTTCAGGTATTGTCATAGCAACTGCAGCCATTTATGAACCCATACTGTTCATGTCAAATTTGACCCATTTTTTACATTTGAGCTGGAGCAGTAAAAACGTGTTAAATGGGAGTGGAGCAGGTGAACCCAATTGCAGACACAGGCGAGGACACAGGGATATGTTAGGAACAAGGTATTTATGTTAAGGCGAGGAAAAGGGAATGCAGGCCTGGGGAAGCTTGGACTGGTAGCTGGGAACATGGGACTGGAACTGAAGCTTGAAGCTGGGAACCTAGGGCTGGAGCTGGTAGCCAGGAAAGTGAGTAGGGGAAAGCCACACCCATGCCAACACACAGACACAGACAGGGAGAGACAGACGGGGGGGGGGGGGGGGGGGGAGACACAAGAGACACCAGGGAATATGCTGCGGCACGGCCAGGGCTGTGATAAAACACCCTGAACACCATTCTCTGAGCGTGAAATTGTATGACTTTTCCTGAAGTGACTCAGAATGCACAAAAATGCAGTTTTCTTTTTGTGCAGCTGATACACATTTCTGTAAAACGAGGGTTAAATTTGACCCATACTTTCTTCACATTCAATAACATTCATTGAAATCATTATGGCTCTTATATTCTCCTGTTTCAGGTAACATAGGACCACAATATAATGTGATGGTAAAAGTTTTTCTCCATAAGAAACCTAAAGAATACACTTTCTCTGTTCACTGAAAACCTCAAGAAGGATAAATACCTATTTATTACTGACTGTTGAGGTATTTATGAATAAAAAAATAGTTATATGGTTCAGAAGCTTGGTATAGAGACTAATTATGAGTCAGAATATGAGCAGTATGTGAGGTGTTAATACCATGAACACCAGGCCTGATCTTACAAGTTACCTTGAGAAGTGTCACCTGTCGTGAACTTTCACAGCCACGGGTCGTCATTTGTTATTTTTGACATGTTGCCAGACTCCAAGGAGGCAGGTCACCTGATATGAAGCTGGCAGAGGACAGACTCCGAGGGAGAGAGATTCAAGATATGAGTGCATGAGGGTGGGGTGCTGCAAATAACAGCAGGGAGCAATTTTTTGTTGAGACCGTGATGGAAAGTGGATTATAACCCTCATCCCTGAAGTATTTTGGTTCAGTTTCAGTCTGCATTTATTCGTTAAGTGACAGCAGAAGGCTGGTTGAGCTCACCGGTGTTCAGATAAAGCCTCCATCGTTGTTGTTGGCAACTGAAGGCATTTAGCGTATGTTGTGGCCTTTTAGTAGCTGCCATAAAGTTTAGCGGAAATTAAATCCCCTATCAACAAAACATTTTACCAGCACTACCTGTGCCATGATCAGAACGCAGAGCAGCAGTGATGTCTGTTTAAGCTGTGATATGTTTTCATAATGTACTGTCCTCAGTTGACTTTAAATGAATAATTAAGATTTTTTTTTTCAGGTTGGGGGCAGCTGGCGTCTTCTACAAAAGTCTGAGCAAAGTGAGAACTTGTAGATTTAAACTGGAGCACAGATTAGATATAATTAGAGAATGTGAAAACCAATTATGGCTCGTCTTTATGTCTGTAATTAACTTAATAGGCAGCTCTCCTGAAGTTGGACCCAAGTGGTTTCCCTATTGGAATAAAACGTTTTTCCACACAGGCTGGATCACTTAAACACAGATCAATCCAAAGATTGTTTCTGCTATTTAGCTGTCATTTTCTCAAAGTGCCCAAAGTATTAATTACCAGCTACTTTTTTTACAACTCCAAGTCATAATTATGAGATATATACTCACCGAGCACTTTATTAGGACCACCTGTGCAATCTAATGCAATCCATTACAACAGCTCTGCCATAAATTCTACTTTTACAAAGCTTATTGGATTGCATTGGATTGCACAGGTGTTCCTAATAAAGTGCTTGATGAGTGTATATTCTCTTTGATTAAGCGATGTTCTTTTGAGGAAAAACATTACTTGTGAACGTGCAAAAATGCAGGATTTGCAGAAAAACACAATCGCACGTATGTGTATGTGTGTGTGTGTGTGTGCAAGTGTGTCCCAGTAAGTCTATCTTTGTAAGGATCAGTCTGAGTTGTTGAACTTGGGAGTGAAGACATTTTAGCCGGTTGTGACTTTCTCACATACCTCCAGATGGAAGTTTTAGAGGAAAAACTTGGTTTTAAGGTTAACGTTAGACTTGGGTTTAGGTTTAGTTTAGGGTTAGGGTTGGGGTCAGGCACTTATTTGTGATGGTTACTGTTTGGGTAAGGGGCCAGAGAATACATTATGTCAATGAGGGTCTTCACAAGGATAGAAGTACCTGTGTGAGTGTTTGTGTGTGGGACCTACTCCTCACGACACTGTGGTCAATCAAACCACCCTCTTCTCTCTGTGTGTCTCTGCGGCCTGGCTGCAATTCTACATGGTTTTACCCTCTCTCTCTCTCTCTCTCACATACACACACACACACAGACAGCCTCTTATAAATCCAGGTTGTGTTGTTTCCAGCAGCAGTAGAAGTTTATGAGGGTTTGGCCTGGCTGTTCAGGTCACGACATGGGCTTGGCGTGTGAGTGTGTGTGTGCGTAGGCGAGGTGGGATGGGAGGTAAAATGGCGATAGTGGGAATAAGAGCTGTGTTTTTATAAATAAGGAATTATTCTGAAATAGCAGTTTAAGTCTGATTTTGCATGAGCTATGAAATGCAAACAACGTGATGTTTGCAAGAACAACTTGTAGTAAACACAGCTTATATTCAGTAGCTTGTTGCATCATCATGCGGCCCCCATCTCTTTTTTTTCCATATTTAAATCATAAACATATATTTCCTCAGATTCTATATGTTACGTACTTCCTGAGGCAGTGTGGTGGCCTAGTAATTAAGATACATACCGTATACTATGATAGATGATGACGTTTGTTGCATCTCCTTCACCATTTACTGTCTGCATCTCCACTGTGGTCCACCTAATAATGAATAATAATAATAATAAATGCCCAAAAGTAATCTTAAAAGACACTTACATCATGTCCAACCCTTATCCAAGGCGTGCCATGTGTTTTCCCTGCCCCCTGGTCAGCCATAGTTTCTCTCTTTTCTATACAGTTTGAAAATGATTGTGCAGAGACTTTAACTCGTCATAGTTACATTATTGTTGCATAGTTATACAGTTTTTAAAAGTTCATGTACCGGTAAGAAGTCTGACATCTGTTATGTGAGAGTGATCTGCTAACAGCAGCCTTTTTAATGTGAGGAACTCCCAACTTTACATTATAATTCGGACGACATCTGTGTTTGATAATTTTGTGTTTCCTGACACTATATCTCATAAATGAGGCGCTGGCAGCTGACTCTCAAATCTTGGCTACAAACTCCTAAAAAAGCATGAACATAAGAACATAAAAACGTGGGAACAAGGTGACATCAACATCGTGTCTTTTAAGACGATAAAAATATGAGATGAACTTTACAACACCGAGATGTTTGTGCCGTGAAAACTGAATATTAGATTATCAAGAAAAAGGAGGAAACGCTACACATAAGATCCTAGAAGCTACTGCCAGCAGCTGTGATCCTTTGATGTCTCGTGTTCAGCTCCAAGAGGGAAAATATATCGGACTCTCTTACTCTCCCTGGATTCCCTGCCCTCGTTACGTTTTTTTTTTTTTTTTTTTTTTTCCTGTTTTACTGCAGGCAGTTAAAGCCGGAGCCAAAACCTGCTGGATACTTTTATATAGAAAACACTAAAACAGCAAACGAGAGCTGATCACGAACATGGGTTAGAGGAATGGAATGGAAAGGAAAAAACACGGGGAAAGGAGGATGTAGCAGTGGAGGATATGTATAAGCACACTGTTAATATCAAGTATAAATTATATAGTGTGGAAGTGGAGGAGAGGAGTAAAATGACTTGATAGTGTGAAAAAACTGGATACAAAAAAGTTCAGACTCCAGAACACCGGTGAAATGTTGTAGATGTCTCTTTTATTAGAAATCCTTTCTTCAGTAGTGACCAAAAGAGGTTAGTGAACCGTTATTAAACATTGTGGTGAGGCATCAGGCCATTTGTCATGTACACAAAATACCACTTTGGCAGTCGCTCTTTGCCAAATATGACCATAACACACTCACAAAGCACTCGCACAACCCTTTTCGAGTATCGTCGGTGGGATGTGAGTAGCGGATGATCACAATCTGAGTAAATCAGCGACGCTCCACTGACCTTCTGGTATCTCACTGAGCCTCCTGACATCAGATCCAGGGAAAAGCTGATAAGGACTGCACACGTCGACACAGTAAAGGGACAGTTCAAGTAAAAACAGAAAGAGTTTGTAACACAACTGAATATTATTACAAAAATATAGTTTGCATGAACATCTTAAGCAAAAATTCTTGTTTTAACTTAAGTTAAACTACTTATAACAGAGTATTATGCAGTATGAAATCTGTGCATAGTTGTCTCTCAGTCCAGCTTATATAGCAGGACCAGCTAGACTGCTAAATATGTGCTCAAAGATTGTTGTTCAAATGCTTGAGTCGAGATTTCAAACGGCATATACTAAAAGAAAGAATATTACATCAGTCCCTTCTCATATTTTATTTGGAGAATATCAGCTTTTGCAATCAATCAGAAGATTTAGTCCCACATGCTCAGACTGAACAGACTGTGGGACTCTTTTGTTCCTCAATCTGTCAAACTGTTAAATCAGTTTGGGCTTCAGTGCTCTTGTGCAGGCACTGAATGTGAAAGTGAGGGATGAAATTCATTTGCGCTGCAGGTAATTATCTGTAACGTCTGATGTAATGTTTGTAGTATTTGTTTTGTTGTTTGGTTACATGTAGTGTTTTGTGTGTTGTTATGTAGGAAACAGCCTACGCTTTGGGATGCAAGACAAGTGAAATAAATGATAAAGTGAAATCAAATCAAATCAACATTTCTTGGAGCGTAGTCGTACTTCTTGCGGGTTGTGTTGCTCAACATCTGAGAGGTGATGTGAACCTGAACACGGCGGGTGTAGCTGATGCTGTTCTCTGCAGCTCTGAGGAGATCTCTGCTGATTCAACACACAGCTGAGGAACACATGGGCATCCTACGCACACAGACACGAACACGCAGCTGCACACACATATGCATTAGTGTTGTTATCATGGAGAAATGTATACATATTCTTCTTGCTGTAATTTTCAGAAATATAGAAAGACAAAAGCAATGTTCATCATGGAGAACTGAGATTTACTTTATAGAAGTTTTACAGTTTAATGCTTGACAGTAAAGTAACATTTACATAAAAAACAGCAAATCATAACCAGAATCTAGTTTAAAACTGCATATATTAAATACTTATATCTAATAATACTTATATCTTTTTGTCCAATTTACTAACATTGCTAGCTGAGTGGATAGCTAATAAAAACAAACATAAATGTGGCAATGTTATAGGTATTTTTCTGTTATTGTAAATCAACCTACAACAATTTTAGGGGAATACTCAGTTTTTTGATGATCGGTTACATGCATGGTTCAATACCTAGTGCCTGTCTTCAAAACTCTTCACACAGCCAACACACCAGCAACAATAATTGACCAAACAAAAAGTATCCAACAACGACAGCCTTCAAATTTCCAAAATACTTTTCTCACTCAAACACAAACAACCAGCTAAACTCTGTGGATCTGCAGCACATTTTACAAAGGTTTACATATACTCACTTCAAGAACTAACATGTATTCATATCGACAGTAATTTGCCAAATCATAAGCACACTGAAATACATTTATATTCAACCAACCCCCCACAGAAAAAAAAAAACTTGTCAGGTTTGGATCCGGCATGCCAAAAGACTTTTTCCTCTGTGTGATGTTGATGAACGAGTGTTTGCTGTTTGTTGGAACTTTTTTATACATAGTCAATTTTTGCTGTATTGGAGAATTTACAGTACTTTCTTGTTTTTTTTATGACAATATTCTAATTTACTGTACTAATGCTGTATCACAGTATTATAAAGTACAGTATTTTGTATTTACTTTATGACAAGAAAAGAAAAAATCAAGTCAAAAGTAAAACCCATTGAAACCTTTCCTACTGCATTTCTGTGACTCGCTCCTGTAGAAGACACTGGAGTACATTTTATAGAGAGGTACAAATCTTACTATATTTCATAATGAAAAGTTTATTTACACAATTTACACATTTCTCACGCCATCAACAATTAACCAACAACATATACACAATAAAAAAGTGTTTTACTACTTCCAAGGCTGCCATAAAAAGATGCATCATGTGTTGCCTGCTGTTTATTGAATCTCATTGTGTTCTGACTGACACGTGAGTTGTTGTGTTAGTGTCTGCTGGAAGGATACGTGTAAAACGAACGGCTGTGCCAACCAGTGTGTTGATAGAGTTGACTGTGTGAAGAGTTTTGAAGAGGTGGACTAAGTATTGAACTATGTATGTAACCAATCGTAAAAAAAACTATAACGTCAGATAAGATAAGACTTTATTGATCTCCAGAGGGGACATTTGCATGTTACAGCAGTGCAGGAAATGGATAAGAACTAGGAGTAATAAATGCAAACAAAATAAGAAGTCAAGTAAATGGAATTCAATCTATATACCTTATATACATTATGAACATTACAATACTTAGGCTATATACATGGCCAGACTTGTGGATTGTAAAAATAAAAAAAAGTTGTGCAAAATACTAGCTAGCTATAGTTATACTGAATATGTTTATATTATATAGGTGAAGTAGTGAATACAAAAACAAAGTGTTGTCAGTTTATTTATGAACCATCCTTTATCCAGTTTTTGTAGTGTAAAGAAATATTGACAAGCGCTGTTTTGTATGCAGTCAAAGCAAATAAAGCAGACAAGGTGAGGACATATGTGAACCTGACAGTCAGACACTGGAAAGAGAGATAGAGTGGATCCTCTTTCTTTCACTATCGCCTCACGAGCACACTTATTTTTCCCATCGCTGTATTTATAGAAATCGTCATTTACAACATGTGTGACGATAGCACATTAACAGAAAACAGTTAGGCATCATAATGAAACAAAGACAACATGAAGGACATGACTTCCTTTTCAGTTTGTTGATACAGTCAACAAGGGAACAAGACAAAGGTTAAAAGTAATAATATTTAAAAAGCTAGAAAGATAACAGAAAAACAAGGCAATAAAATCAGATTTCTTTAAAAAAAAATCTTGGAGCATACTAACTGTATGTGCCCATTTCTCAATGTTTATAAGCTGGGTAGACTCGAAATACTTTCTAAATTCAATCAGGAAAAGTTCAAACGTTGGGTGAGACCTTGAGGACTTGGATTAATGGATGTGGACTTTTCCCAGTTAAATATATACGTTTACAGTCCGTTGAACTTCCTGGTGTTTGTTGTCATAGTATAGTATTACATCCTATTGGCTTCCAGCTTAATTGAGTGGTGGGATTGAGTGTATGGTGAGTATATACCGACACTCATAAAATAGATGTTCAGTCTTGTCTTCTTCACTGCTACATAAGTCACATTTGTAATAATTATCGATATCCACAGATCTTGAAACGAAGCATCTCTGACATACAGCAGCTGCAACAGGTGTGGCACCGCCGTCATTTTTGTCCCTGCCGGGCTGCCATCGCAGAGCGACAACACTGAACTGCCAAAGGCAACTTCTGCTTCCACTGCGCTGCACTGATTTGAATATAAAAAGATCACATACCTCAGGAGTGCTGCCGTGACAGTTTCACACAGTTGTTCGGACTTGTTGAGGCTTCCCCGCATCGCAAATCTCCGCGACTTTCTACCTTATCTAAGTACAAACTGACGGTTGGTAAGTTTAGTTAGCACCTTTAGCTGCAGTAGCATGAAGCTAGCCAACTTCAGCTAGCTGTAGCGCTATATAAACAAACGCAAACTCATGTTTAAATTAAATGGTAAATAACATGTAATGAAGCTAAAAAAGAAAGGAAACTAAGCAAGAAAGGCGTGTAAAGTTATAATAATGTCTGTAAATATTTACTCGTTGACAGAACACGTCTGTCAGGCTATTATTAGCTAATCTATCAGGTCTGTGTGTAATTTACTTTAATGTATTTTTAGTGATTACTGGCTGTGTGTTTCCATAGATACAGACACAGACGACCACTGTGCGGATTAGCTTTCGACTTAATGTTAATGTCAGCTCGTAAGAAACATGTAGCAGCACAAAAATCTCTAAAGGTTTTACTGGGCATTGAGTGGTTGTTGTGACATGTTAGTGGTGCCATTACAGATCATAATAATCCAGCAAAGATCAAAAGAAACCACCCCCGCTCCCAGTGGTTTATTCTGGCAGTGGTGGAAGAAGTATTTAGATCCTTTACTTAAATAAAAATAAAGTGTTAGCAGTAGACTGTACTTAAAATATTAAAGTAAAAGTACTCTTTTCCTCCCTGTGACTAATATGTTATTATATATGACATCAGTAGATTATTAATACTGGAGCATCAGTTTGTAAGCAGCATGTTGCTGTTGTAGCTGCTGGAAGTGGAATTACTTTGAATTACTTTATATACAGTTAGCTACTTTAGTCCAGTGGTTTCCAACCTAGGGGTCCGGCCCCTCTAAAGGGTCACCAGATAAATCTGAGGGGTCGGGAGATGATTAATGGAGAGGAAAGTAGAAAAGTTTTGATACACAAATCTGTTTTCAGTTTTTGGACTTTTTCTCTAATCTTTGATTTATAGTGAAATATTGGATCATTTGAACATTTACTGAAGTGAAACCATGTGAGAAGTTTAGAGGGAGAAATCACTATTTGGTGGAGTTTTTAACAACTCATAGACGTCTGAAATGTGACCCTGACTACACACTGCTTTTTGTAATTCGTCAAAAGCCAAGAAGGTTGGAAACCACTGATTTCATCTTTGATAATGTGTTGTATTTTAAAAGCTTGTTATATCATCCATTGTGTCAAATCTTCATCTGAAAAGTAACTAAAGCTGTCAAATAAATGTAGGGGAGTAGAAAGTACAATATTTCTCTCTGAAATGTAGTGGAGGGGAAGTATAAAGTAGCATCAAATGGAAATACTCAAGTAAAGTACAAGTACCTCAAAATTGTACTGAAGTACAGTACTTTAGTAAATGTACTTTTTTACTTTCCACCACTGCATTCTTGAACTTGGAAATAGTTTCACAATATAATTTTAACTCAAGGTTACTGAGGTGATGACTGTAAAATGCAGTTGAAAGCACCGGAAAAACCTGGACCTTGAGTTGTCAAACTGATATCATGATATTAACAAGCATCATTTGCACTGTACACTTAATGATATGGTTGATTAAATTGATGTTCAGTGCATCGTAACAACAATGATAAGGTGGGTAAATATTCACTGTGATCAGTCAAACAAGTTTCAGTGTTGATTTTTGTAGCATACTAGTATGAAATGAAAGCTTATCCTCTCTTGATGACTGAAAATCAGTTTCAACATTTCATCATTTACTTTGGAAACAGTCAGCACTATTGTCCTCTAAATTAAGTGACCTGAATAATGCTAGTTATTATTGTACATGTCAGACAAGTCAAGTAATACACATATTTAATGTGTTATTTTGACAGGTGATTCTTAGAAAACAAGCACCTGAAACCAGATGAACCACAGAGGCGTCAAAACAGGAAAGATGACTCAACTGTCTTTTGCAAACTGATTTATTCTTGGAAGTGAACTGAAGACGAGAGCTTTGGAAAAATGTTAATAATGATGCCTTCACTGACCTGCGGAACAGATAGTCTGAAGTGATGGAGAACAGAGAGGAGAGGTAAACACACACACACACACACACACTCTTGTGCTGCCCCTGTCCTGATTATATCTCATCACTAACCTGTTTCCACTGGAAACATGTTGAATACGAAAGCAAGATGCCACTGAAATCATGTTTCCTTTCATCTGGGCAAGATGTGAGATTATATCGACCACTGAGCTCTCTCAGTATATAACAGTCAAGTAAAGTTGCAACAATTGGTCAATTAATAATTTAGTTGATTGACAGAAAATTAAGTGCCAACTGTTTTGATAATCAATTAATCATTTTGAGTCATTTTTTAAGAAAAAATGAAATGCCAAAATTCTCTATTTCCTTTAGTCCTCTATGATAGTAAACTGAATATCTTTGGGTTGTGGACTGTTGGTCGGGACAAAACAAGATGTTTTAGGTTGCATCTTGGGCTTTGGTGAACAGTGATTGACACTTTTCACCAATTTCTAACATTATAGACCAAACAACTAATTACTAAGGGAGATAATAATGGACAGATTAACTGATAATGAAAATAATTGCCAGTTGCAGCCCTACAATTAAGCTTTAATTGCTGTATATAATGACTTTCATACCAGTAGTGCATTTCATGTACAAGTGACAAACTAATCACACTTGTTTGTTGTTTATTGGTTTTATATGTTTATGTTTAAATGGTCAGCCTCAGTCAGTATCAGTCAGACCTTACTGAATGCGTTTCAGCAGTTATTGAGGTTTTGAGAATTTAAACTTAAAATGCGACAAATTAAATTTTTGTAATTTTTGATAATCAGCTTCATAACAAGATGGCTGAACTCCATGATGGCCGGTTGCTTTAATGTGAAGAAATATCAAACTCACAATGAAAGAGTGTTCATTCAGTGTTATACCTCAGTGTTGCAGCTCCGCTATATATTTGTGTCCAGTTCAGTATTGAATGAATGAATGAATAGTTTTATTTTTGTATCCAGTCATTTACATGACCCATCCCTCATGGGATTATTCAGGCATATTAACTAACAACAAACCAAACATTCCAGCATGTAAACCCACCATTATCCAGCAGCACAATACATCAACACCATTCAAACATAAACATAAACCTCCCACAACTAACGCTCCAGGAGATATATCCCACAGTGGAAAAACAACAAATATATAAACAGCCCCATGAGCACAAAACACAACACACAAATCCAAACAAAACAAAATCTGCATCCATCAATGCCAAACACTGTATGAAACAGTGTTCTCTGCATGTCTTCCAGCAAAATCCAGCTGAATCAGGTGCTTCTTAGTTCAAAGACAGCAGACTTCCAGAGAACAAAAGAGACTGGAGGACGCCGATTAATTCACAGCCTTTAATTGTGCAAACAGACTAACGTTTCAACACAACTGTGTCTTCAGTCTTTGACTCTGGTGAAGACACATTAATGTCAAAACGTCTGTTTGCATAATTAAAGGCTGTGAATTAATCGGTGTGCTTCAGTCTTTTGTTCTCTCGGTGCCAAACACTGTATATTTGATCCACTTCATAGACCGATAGTTTGCAACCTATATAGAATAGAGTCTGAGGAATTTATCTATCATATGTTACTTTTCTCCTCCAATCCCATGCTTTAGAAATATATTCAGAAAATGCAAAGACATTATCAAAAAGGTTTCAATTAAAGCTCAACAATATTGAACAATATTTGTCATAAATCATGATATAAAGAGAATGAAATTATATCTGTATCTTCTAGTTTCAGTATATAGTGATAATAAACCTCATCTGTGCACAAAGTGATCTCTGACTGAGGAAAATTATACTTAACATATTTTCACATTTGTAATCTTTCTGAAATAAAAAATAAGTTGTCAGTTTAGGCTTTTGCCAGATATCAGTGTAGTCTACACTGTTGGCGTTCAGGTATTTACAATGTTTTTCTCCTTCCTCGACACATAACTGCATGTCTGGGCCTGAGCTGAACAAAACAATTAGTGGTTGATGGATGAATTAGATGGAATTTAATCTGTCGTTCAGATAATTGTCTTTCGTGTCACGGATGCCTGAAAAAATACTTTAAAGAAGAAATGTCTGGTTGTGTCTGGGCCGGGCTGGTGATTGTTAGGTTCAGCCATAACTGTCAGTTTAGGTTGAGGGCAGGTTATGTCTAAAATTTCAGGCTCAATTCAGGGTAATGTTAGTAATAAATTTTGTGTGGGTTATTGCAGCCCTGCTGATGAGCGGGCCCCCACGCCTCCAGAGCGAGGACTGCTCCACATCTGGAAATCAGGGGGCCCCAGTGAGCAGCTTTGCCCTGAGAGAGTGCTGCTGTCCAAGTGCGTCCTGCAGGTCGCGCTGGGAGAACACCATGGACTCCTGCTATCACAGGGTGAGAGAGAGTGTGGACATTATATTGTGCTTGAAATCCCCTAATCTAGGTATTAATAGTATTTGTGGTTCAGAGTTCTTCTCTTCAGAGTTCTTTCCAAAAACAGCATCAGAGGAACATCTTCTATTTTATCCATATCGCAAAGGATGATTTTTCTTTTGTGTGCATCTGTAGCTGCAGATTGAAACCAAGTTGCTCGTGTGAACTGAGCTTGCTGTGGTTATATCATTACATCTTCAACAATTACATTCCTCCCATTCACAATAAACCATAAAAACATTTCTACCCTTAGCTTCAAGATCAAAATTAGCCATTTCCACTCAGTTGTTGCCATCTTCCAGGTGGTCAGGTGTATTCTTTCGGTGAGCTGCTGTGGAGAGGTCTGAGCGTTCCAGTTTCTGCTCCGGTGCTGGAGGAGTCCCTGCTGGGGAGGACGGTGGTCCGTGTGGCTGCCGGCGGTTTCCACTGTGGGGCGGTGAGCGAACAGGGAAACGTCTACATGTGGGGGGAGAACACTGCAGGACAGTGTGGGCTGACCGAGAGGGGCACAACCGCAAACATCACAGGTTGGTCAACACTTTCCTTTCTCACTTTATTCTTTCATTCCTTCCTACTTTCCCTTGAGTCGTCTTCCCTCCTCACCTCGTTCTTCCTTCAGCGCTTCTATATTCTTCCTCATTCGTTCTTAGCGTTCTTCCTTCCTGTCTCACTTCTGTCCTTCCACCTGACAGTCTTTCCTCACTTCCTTCCTTCTTTCTTTCCCTACATCCATTTAGAGAAATCAGTTATTGTGTCATTTAAGGCTATATAATGCTTCTGTATCAAGGTGTTGTGGGGCCCTGGACTGTAGCCATGTCAAGTGTGTTGTTGTACCTGATCTGAAAAGATGTTAATACATGCCAGGACAACATAAGCTATCTAAAAACCACAAGAACTCTGACCCGTGTGCTCAGGCAGGTCTGTGTATTTTTTGGTGCTTGTAGAGCTTGTTGGTGGTGAGGTCAACATGGAGCAGATTAAAGATCTAATACTTTCCACTTCATGACACTTACAATAAGATTGTAACGGATGCAGCTGTGGTAACAGAAAATGTGGAAATAATCAAAGTTAGATTATAAAAAGTATTAGAAAGATATGTCTACTTTTGTTGTAAAATCCCCTCAAACAGCCTTTAGACTCTTTATATGTATGTGTTTGACACTTTGCTTTGTGCTAGTTTCAGAACCATGTCCTGTCACTGTGGTGGACAATGAGGTCGTTCCTCCAGTGGTGGTTCGGGTTGTGGATCTGGCCTGTGGACGTGAGCACAGCCTGGCTTTGTCAGCCCAGAATGAGCTGTGGGCTTGGGGCAGTGGCTGCCAGCTTGGCCTGGTCACAAACACCTTCCCTGTATGGAGACCACAGAAGGTATGCTTGTGTAAGACTAAATGGATTGACAGAACAGTATATTTTTATAATTTATCATTTTCTGTTTCTGGCCCAGGTGGAGCACTTGGCAGGCAGACATGTGATCCAGGTAGTTGCTCTTCCTGATATCTTCATTGCCACATTAAAAGTACAGAAATAAGATGTTGTTTCCAGTATTACTGTTTATTTCCCACAGGTGGCTTGTGGTGCCTACCACAGCTTGGCTCTGGTTCGGAGTTTACCTCAGCAGAACTACACTACGCAGAAACCCCCGGAGAAGAAGGAGCAGGGTCAGTCACCTCGCTACTCATCTACAGAGAGGGAGGAGCCCCTTGCAGTTGATGATGCTCACTACTGTCCACTGGGAGTGGAGCTAACTGAAGTCATGACAGCCGAGGTAAACATACCGTGAGACGAAGAAATTGAAGAAATCTGGTGATGAAAACCACACTCAAAAAATGAACACAATTAGTAGTATAAAATTGTTACTTTACATCAGCTTCAACATCCTAGAATCTGTCATTTCTAGAGGAGAAATTGTTGTGATGTGGTGCTATGGGATCTTTGAGATATGTTTCAGCAGCTATAGCACTACATCATACTGTTCCTTTCTACATGTATTGGTGCTCATTTAAATGATTTTGAGTGTTTTCAGCACTGGTTGATCCTCTTCTTTGGTGTCTATTCCCAGATGTCTCCCAGAAGAAGAAGACCCAGACAAAGGCTCCGACCTGGGGGAAGGTCTGCTGGCAGCAGCCCTGGGTCTGGAGCTGGTCTATGTCCATACTCTGAAGACGGCAAATCTAACACTATACAGTACAGTATTACGAATATTATGGTTCTCCCTTTTATTTCTCAGTTTTAACATTTTTGCATTTTCATGTCCTTCTCTTATTTTCATTTATCTCTGTTCCTTTCCTCCATTGCAAAACAGGGAGAATCTTCCCGCTGGCACCAAGCTGGAGTCCGAAGGGCACGCTGACCCTCTAACCCAGACAGACGGCAGCCCTAAATCCCAACCACTGTCAGGCTGGACAGCCAACAAGAACTCCTTTAATGACGAGCTCGAGCTTCAGAACCTCCTCCAGAAGCTGTCTGGTCACTCATTAGAGATGCGACATGCCAGTGGACCTGGAGATACCGACTCACTGAGCAGTCAGACTTCAGGTTAGTGATGTATCTGTTCCCTTTTCCTCTGTGCAGTCCTATGCTCTAAAGTTTGTTCCTTTGCATGTTTGTTCTTTTATATTTATATATTTCTCATCTCTTTATCCATAGATGTGTTCTTTTGTTTTTTGTTCTTAGATTTATGTGATCTGTTCTCTTTGTTGTCCTAGCTATTTGTTAATAGTAGTTAGCTCATTTCTTCACTTCATTGTTTGCTTGTTACTCTGTTCTTTGCAGATTTCTAGTATTTAATTTATTTTATCGCTACTGTTTTTCTTCCCTTCTCTCCATTCATCTTTCCGTCCAGATGACAGCTATGTTTCTTCAACTCCTTCCACGGATATTTTCACTTCCAGTTACAAAGACGACATGCCGATTAAGAGTCAAACTAACAAGTAAGACAAAGTTTAGTTGACAATGAAGCACTTTTATTTGGACAAGAAAGTCTAAGAAAATTGTCAATCATGTTGTAATCTATGTTGTGATAAAATAAGTTGTAGAGGTACAATCAAGAAAGAGAGCCAATAGCATTGAGGAGGAATAGGAATGTGTTGGGTATTACAAGGAGAGGAGTCAAGCATAAATTAGCTCTGTATGCAGACGACTTACTTCTGTTCTTGGCAGACCCAGATAAATCCATTCCCTAAGTATTGAATATATTGGATGCATTTGGTAATATATCAGATTATAAGGTGAACTTCGGTAAAAGCAAACTCATGCCTGTTAATGCAGCAGCCAAGATTTCCCCCCTCACTATGTTTCCATTCAAGATCTCCCAGGAGAAGTTAACTTTCCTGGGAGTCTGTGTTACTAAGAAATTTAATGACCTGTTTGACTTCATTTTCACCCCTTTACTTAAACGCTTGAAGCAAGATTTTCAGCATGGGGCTCTCCTCCCCCTTCCACTGGCCAGCTGCATAAACTGTGTCACAATGAATATTCTGCCTAGGTTTCTTTATCTCTTTCAGTGCATTCTCATTTTCATTCCCAAACCTTTTTTTCATTAACTTGACAGTGTTATCTCCCAGTTTTTTTGGAACAGTAAGAACCCTAAGAGGGAAAAAGGAGATATTACAGAATCCCAAAAGCTTAGGTGGTATGTCCTTGCCCAATTTTCAGTTTTATTATTAATCTCCGCTTGATACTATATTGGACCAAACTTAAATCCCCTGACCCCATCCTGGCCCGGCTCCGCATTGAATCATTCTCCTCCGCCCCTTTATCATTGTCTGCTTTTTTATGTTTATAATTCACAGACCCACCCCCCAGGTGCAACAATAACATTATTTTTGCCAACAGTATTAAATTTTGGAGGCAATTTATTTAACATTACAGGTTCCAACATCTCTCCCTTTTGGCCCCCCTTCACGCCAACCCACTGTTCCCTCCTTCCCTACATGATAATGCTTTTGAATCATGGTGCAATAAGGGTGTTGCTTTTGTCAAAGATTTTTACGTAGATGGCGTTTTTGCCTCATTCAAGCAACTTATTGACCAGTTTGTTATCCCAAGATCTCACCATTTCAGACACTTTCAGGTTAGGAACTTTGTGCGCAAGCGTTATCCTGATTTCCCCTCTATCCCTCCCTCTTCATCTATTGATGCTCTTCTAGACGTTGACCCTGATCTTAGAGGGGCCATCATTACAGTTTATAACCACCTTTTTGCACTACAATCCCCTTTGTCTGTTACTTTATAAGCAGCCTGGTCCCAGGACATAGGTGGTGCTATAGGTGACCCAACTTTAAGAGTCCTTCTGACCAGAGTGCATTGCTTCTCTATCTGTGTCATACATGGGGTGATTCAATGCAAAATTGTTCATAGGACTCACTGGACCAGATGTAGACTGGCTAGATTTGATCCAAACATAGACCCAACGTGTTTTCGTCACCAAGCTCCTGCAACTCTTAAATTTGTCCTTGTCCTTCTTTTGCCCCTTTCTGGACATCAGTATTTGCAACAATCTCTCAAGTTGTCCCAAGCCCTTCTGAGCCTTCTCCTATTGCTGGTCTACTCTGTGTTCTCCCACGTGATAGCCTACTTCACTTCCCACCTTCCAGCATGACTATTTTGTCTTTGTAACACTTTTGGCCAGACGACTCATATTACTCAGAAAAGTGGAAAAGTGCCCTCCATTCATTTTTGTTTAATCATTGTGTAATAGGAACACACTGAAGGTCAATATCCACATGCCAAATTGACTCTCACCTACAGTGTATTTGCCACCTGATCCTTGACCTTCTCTCCTACAGTAGCGGTGGAGTGGCCGGGATCTACTCCTCCTCCTCCCCAGTGTGTTCGGAAGAGGTTCGGATTTATCTGGAGAAGGAGAGGCAGGCACTGCAGGGGCAGAAAAGCTCCAGTCTCACAGATATTAACCAGAAGGGGAAAACAGGACCAAACAGGAGACGCTCCCTGCCTGGAACACCCACTCATGGTAGGAATAGAAAGGGTCTGAACAAACGGATCGATAAAAACTCTTCATCTCAGACCTTTGAGTTCCAAAATTAAACAATGCAGCCCTAACTTGTAGATGTAAATACACTGATGAACTCAGTTTCCCTTTTACGTTACTTGGGTTAAAGTTCTAATATACTATTTACAAAAAATATCAGTAAGTACAGGATATATGTTCTCCATTATGTGTCTGTCTCAAAGGATCTGAAGCCTGATGAATGCCACCTGTTCATGAGTAGGTGCACGTTCATGGGATTTGATCATTAGCATAATCCATGCCACCATATAAGGCTACTTGTTCTGCTCCGTTTCTGTGTCTCACTCACAGATTTATTACCAAGGAGTCAAACGAAGAGCAGGGTGACCGATTTTAATGTTATCTGCAACAGAAACATACAGTGCAATTTCTGTTTGTTTGCCTTTCCCTTTGACGCAGTTAACTGTAATGAGTTCTCAATGACCTGATATTATTGTTAGCTCAAATCAGTTGAATGCACAGGCTCACATGATAAAATTGTATTTGATGTCTTTGGATTCAGTATTTGCTTTTTTGAGATAAGGTGACAATTAACTTATTATCAGGAGAAAATGAAAACAACTACACATATAACTTGTATTGCAGAAGCCATGAAACAAATATTATAAACCCTTCTCATTGCTCAACTAACCACGTACTCTTTATACATCCACAGGAGAAGTTATGAAGTGTATCACAACAGTGGAACAAAAATGCAGGCAGATGCATGTTGTAACCTTTACGGAAACTGGTGATTAAGAGACGCAGCAGACTAAGTTCTCCTCTGATTTGCCAGGACTCTCAGGAGTGTCAAAATGAAAGTGTCTCATCAATCACCACAAAACCACTCAGCACATAGACTTGTTTTCAGTTTTAGTAGTTTTAGTTAGTTGTCACGTCTTTGACAAACATGGCTAATAGTTTCTGTGTGCACCCTGCGTGAGACACATGGCTACGAACATGCAGCACTTACTCTGCGAATCAGGCATGATGCACCTGTGCCTTGACATATGAAATAAATACCCATGAGTGGTGTTACATACTTGTAACCTAGCTGTCCGTTGACACGTGGCATTAACATGCGTCTCCACATGCGTCCTGAGTGACCACTTGTGATCGGATCTCACTTCTCTATATGCAAATAAACACGGACATCATTTCTATTTTCAAAGACCAAATTCGTTCGTTATTCGTCCAAAGCTGTGTTCACCTTTTTTGATAACAGGATACATGTTTAGGATATATATGAATATTCCACGTCGAGAGAGAGAGAGAGAGATGCAGCGATCTCCCCGCAGCTGCGTGCACATTTACGCACAAGACACAGCAGCATAACTTCATTGATTATTTAAATCTCCGACATGCCGACAGGATCAGTCAGGATCTAATGTTAATTAATGTTCTGTGATCTTCTACACATCCAACAGGTCATCTGTTACACACACAGTCCAGGTTCATACTGTTTGGAGTAAAGCAGCCGTCCTCTTGATAAATCCTGAGCTCCATTATGTTTAGCAGCGTAGCAAAACTAAAAACTGTCGTTATCAATTTGACAGGACAGAAGAAACTATCCAGTAAGGTTTTAGCTTCTGAAGTATTTTTTAGACAGACAAGCGAAAAATGAATGGTTGATGAATGAATGAATGGCCCAGATCACCTCCGAATGTGGTCTTAGTGATCGGATCTCAATCCGTCCTCAATGCATCTTGGGTCTGTTTACACCTGTACATAGAGCTGTCCACTTGTGATCGGATCACCCGAGACGGATGTTAATACCAGGTGTAAACAGAGCCATACATTGGGCCTCATGCAAGAACATTTTTTTATGCTTATCCAAAATCTCTTTTTTTCTGTGAGGTTTGTTTGTATGATTTTTCCAAGTCAGATTTACCAAACTCTCTTAACCAGACAATGGTTTGTTTTAGCCTGATGAATGCCGTCTGTTCATGAGTAGGTGCACGTTCATGGGTTTGATCATTAGCATAATCCACAGCACCATACAAGGCTTCCTGTTCTGCTCCGTTTCTGTGTCTTACTCACAAATTTGTCATCAAGGAGTAAAAAGAAGAACTTCATCTTGCAGAGCTTTAAGTCCTGCTGTTAGAAATCAGCAGACAAAAACATAATGAATTTAGCAGTGCCAGTAGTGGCATTAGAGGACTCAAAACAATTAGAAAATATGAATAGTAGAGCAGTCAACAGTGTGTCTTCAGAACAGTGCTGAACTGTGACAGAAATAAAGAGAGAATATACCGTCTGCTAGAGCGGTCCATGTCTAATATGAGAGGTGGTAAAGGAGGATATGACGATCATGAAGGTATTAGATGAAATAATATTGTATAACCTGCAGTAGGTGATTCTTACACGTCAGGTGCAAAAGATGATACTGGACAAACACCTGCATAAAGACCTCGAGGCAGCTGTCTGAGAGAATTTTCCTACAACTATTGAAGCATAGAAGTTGTTGTGCTGAAATATTCAAATAAATATTATAAAATCTAAAAACCTCTCACTAAATTGGAAATCCATGATGATGATGACAATAAGATGAACTGAATATTCATTTTGCATGAAGTTTGTCTTGAGAACGAATCTGTTTGTACGAGTAGTTCTTGCATGAGGCCCAAAGTCTGGCACCAGTCAAATTAACAATACCAGCAGACTCGCTGAAACGCAGAAGGATGACTCATTTTAACGTTATCTGCAACAGAAACACACAATGCAATTTCTGTTTGTTTGCCTTTCACTTTGACGCAAGGAACAGTAATGAGTTCTCAGTGACCTGATGTTATCAGCTCAAATCAGTTGAATGCGCATGCTCACATGATAAAACCATATTTGACTTTTTGAGATTAAATATTTGCTTTTTTGAGATAAGGTGACAATTAACTTATTATTGGGAGAAAATGAAAACAACTACACATATAACTTGTATTGCAGAAGCCATGAAACAAATATTATAAACCCTTTATAAACCCTTCTCAACTAACCATTTATTCTTCAAGCATCCACAGGAGAATTTATGAAGTGTATCACAACAGTGGAACAAAAATACAGGCAGATGCATGTTTTAACCTTTTGGGAAACTGGTGATTAAGAGACGTAGCAGACTAACTTCTCCTTATCTGGTTTGCTAGAGTGTCACAATGAAAGTGTCTCAGCAGTCAGCACAAAACCACTCAGCATACAGACTATTTGTCAGTTCTAGTAGTTTTAGTTAGTAGTCATTTCAGTCTATTACACAACTCGTCTAATGCTGTTATTTTTTAAAAGTTAATTACATTAAGCTTCAGTTTGTTTTTTCTTCTATTTCTTCCTGCTTGCCTCTGATGTTGTTGGTGCTGTGATTTCCCGCTCTGTGCCTGCTTACCTCACCTTGACAGCTTCACCTTGCTCACTGTTTTAGCTGATTGTGATTAACATTATTTTTTTCTTTCTTTCCTATCAACTGTGTGTATCTGTTACAGGAATAAATAATGTTGTATTGAATTGGATTGCTGGCTTTTTATGCCTCTGTGCCGGCAACAGCATTATGTTTTCGGGTTGTCCATCCATCCCGTTCTTGTGAACGCAATATCTCAGGAACACCTTGAGAGAATTTCTTCAAATTTGGCACAAACGTCCACTTGGACTCAAGAATGAATACGCTAATCATGACAAAGTTTCACACAAATGTCTAATAGGATAAAATTATGAAGTGATGATGTGTTATATCTAAAAGGTCAAATGTCAACTTCACTGTGACATCATAATGTTCTGCAAAAACTCTTTTCTGGCCGTTATTCAACGCCATAACTCAGGAACAGAAGGGGAGATTGTGATGTGGTCAGATACTGAATTGCTGACACTAATCTTGGTGTCCACTTTGAAACTGTGGTGATTGTATTGATCCTCTCTGTTGCCGGGTTGAAGATGTGTGTGTGAAACATCCACGTTTTAGAATTTGTAGCTTCTTTGCAGCAACATCCGTATCTGAAGCACCGTCTACTGTCATGGCTACAACTTTGTGTTCTATCATAATCAGCTTTATTGGTCAAGCATTTAAACACACACAAGGAAAATACACTTAATACCTTTTATTAAATTCCTTCAAAGTCTTCACTACAAATATTAGATGAGTCTAGACAAACACGGATGTAAACTGCAACTTGACTGGTTGGCGGAGGCTTACAACAGCGAGGTGATAAAATGTTTAAAGTTGGTTCCAGAGGAGCTCACATAAGTCGTTAGGGTGTGTGTGGGTTATATGACCATGTCTGCTGTTTCCTTCATCATGCTGCTGTATGAGACACTTCATCTCTTTTCTCTGTTTCTTGTGGCTGTTTTTACTCCTGACGCATGAAGTTCATTTGCAGTCTTGACAGATGCTCAAATTTAACCAGTAGGTGATGGTTCAGTTGTTTGAAACAACATTGCAACCAGGATCTTACCATTAGATCATGTATTTTTCTTTCAGGGTCTCCACGGCGACGGCGCCCTTGTGCCTGCGGGCCATCGTCTGCGGGTCGGACTCAGACTGCAGCCCCAGAGGAGGCAGGAGATATACTGCCGTCTCTGGAGACAGAGGTGTGGAGTTGGGGACGTGGGTCTGAGGGGCAACTGGGCCATGGAGATCAGCTTGCCAGGTCTGTTTACACACACACACACACACACACGCACACACACACACACACATAATATATCCCCCTTGTATAACATAGACAGAAAACAGTATAGTACAATATTTTGAAATTAATGTTTGATTAAATGACTGTATAATGACCATAAATTGATTTTAATGCAATAAATGTCATATTTATTAAATTGAATGTGTTTTGCTAACTACACTCTATTTCTGTTTTACATAAAATAAAGAAAATCACAATGGACTATTTCATATGTAACATGTAAATTACCAACCCATAAAACCTCTTTTATTGATCAGATATTATGTAATATAAATACATGATGTGAAATGTAGTGAAATCCAAGAGACTGGACTTAACTCTGTGTGTGTGTGTGTGTGTGTGTGTGTGTGTGTGTGTGTGTGTGTGTGTGTGTGTCTCCAGACTCCAGCCTCTATGTATTAATTCTTTGACAAGCGAGGAAGTGATAAAAGTCGCCGCAGGGTCACACCATTCGCTGGCTCTCACCGCTCAATGCCAGGTCAGACACAGACACACACACAAACGAACAACGGCACTTCTATACTTGTGAGGACCCTCATTGACAGACAGAGTGTATTCTTTACATCCTTTTCCTTCACCATGCCTTATTCCAACCCTCACCCTGACCTTACCTAAACCTGAGAGCTTAAAATGTCTTAAAAAGACTGGCCAAAATGTCCTCACCCTCTGGTTCCAAAATTCAAATTGGTCCTTGCAAACATAGACATACTTACATACACACACACACAGACGAACTAACTGCTCTCGTGTGTCGCAGGTGTACTCGTGGGGCAGCAACATGTGCGGACAGCTCGGTCATATCAACAGTCCTGTCACTGTCCCGCAACAGACTAAGGTACAGAAATGTCTATTCTTTTATTCATTCAGTCATTCACACTCACTTCACTTATTTCACACGTTCAGTCATATATTAATTAATTCCCTCAAATGCTTATTTCTTCATCTGTTATTTACTGACATTAGTTCAGTGATTCCTGTGGCGTGAAGCTGCACGTTAGCAGAGCAGCAGCAGTCTGTGTGAAACCATTTGTTAATGGTTTATGTACTGTTTATAAATGCTAAATAACGGGGCTTAGAATCAAGTGTGACCAATTAATAAATGTATTGTTTATTGTAGTGATGGTTCTAATGGTGGTTGTAATTACAGTAACACAACTACAAAAAGTCAGTAAACGTCCTAATAGCATTCTGTGTTTTGTCTCTGGACGGCCACCATAGCTGTCTGATGGTC
This sequence comes from Thunnus maccoyii, assembly GCF_910596095.1. Classification (NCBI taxonomy): domain Eukaryota; kingdom Metazoa; phylum Chordata; class Actinopteri; order Scombriformes; family Scombridae; genus Thunnus; species Thunnus maccoyii. Next base: position 12,604,698 of record NC_056543.1, read on the forward strand.
TTCGAGCGTGGGACGTGTCAGCCGGTCAGAGCCACTCACTCCTCTTGGCTGACGGAGACTGTGTCCAGCCTGTCCTGTTGTACTGCGGCCAGCAGCAAGAGACGAGCTCATACCAGAGTCAAAGGTCGTGCCAGAGGTCACCTAACAGGGCAGAGAGTTACACAGTCAGACCCACCCTGCTGCCTTTCTGCGTGGAGGTTTGTAGGTCCAAATCACAACTGTTGTTTTTTTAAATTTTTTTATCTTTCAACAAGACTGACAGCGAAAAAGTGTTCTTTTTAAGAAACGACATGTGTGGCGCTGGCAGGGATCATCACAACAGACACAGATATGTTTACATTTTCAGCTAGAGGAAATAAACAGAACAAAAATGGAAAGTCAGAGAAAGTTGATGAAAAAAATGTTTAAAACAACAGAAGAAAAACCATAAAATACTGGAATGATGGAACATTATGGACGAGAGAAGAAGTCACTTTAAAGTCTGAAGTGCACAGCAGAAGAGTGTTTTGAATCCAAGCTCTGAGATGTTGGTTATGATTAAATCTGCAAAAAAGCACAAAGTGCTATTTGTGGGTGTATAATGTAAAATTAGGTGCTGATTGGTGTGGATCAAAGAAAACAAAGAAGCACACAAACACACACATCCAGTGCAGTTTTATTAATACATAGTTCAACAAAAAATAAACAACAAAGACACATTTAAGCATTAATCATGTTAATGTTACTGCGTTCTTATTATGAGTAGAGAAGTTCAAACCTAATATAAGCCTCACCAAAGCCTCACCAACCTCCACACACACCTGTAATCTTCACCAAAACATCTCCATGCTGTAACTATTAATGACTTTTGTTTCTTCTGTGTGTGTGTGTGTGTGTAGATGGGTTACGTTAGCAGGGTGTGCAGCGGTGGTCAGAGCTGTGCAGTGCTGGCAGATCACAACGTCATGGGTTTCATCTCAGCCATCCATGAACTGGCCTCCAGAGAGAGACAGTTCTACTGCTGGCTGAGCAGCGTCAGGAAGCTGCTCATGACCCCGCTGTTTAACAGAGGTGAGAGGGTGTCTGCTCTCCGTCTTTCTTTGATTAATACCACTAATTCCTGTGGTGCTGATTTTCTAACAGTTGAGAAAAACGTTACTAAGATACATATTTAAAGTGTTAGCGGGTGTTCAGACTTAAAAACAGCCCTTTGATAAACAGCGCAGAGGGCTGCGTCGGTGGAGACGTGTTGTTCAGGTGAGACAGTGAAATACAATCCAGGAAGTTGGAGTGACAGAGCGTATTAAAGGGGACGTATCGTGCGCATTTCGAGGTCTGTGTTTATATTCTGGGGCTAATGGAAGTTTCAAAAAACTCCTTATTGAATGACCTTTGCAACAAAGGCTGAGGTTGTTGATACAATCAGATCATCATGAGGAGGAAGTAAAGGTGACATTGAAAGGCTTTTGACTTACACAGAGCATTTTTACACATGTTCACCTCAAGCTTTGGAGCTTTGACCATGTTTAACATCGACATCCAACATTATAACAGTATAAAAATAACAGAAAATCACAAAAAGCACGATATGTCCCCTTCAAGGCTTAGCAGACACCAGAGGTTTATAACACTCACAACTCCGGGAAGTTATTTTACTAATAGTATGATAATAGTAAAACATTTTGCAATTTTAAAATTCTGTTTATATTTACTTTTTTGGGTGTGAATTATTGAGTAGAGTAAAGCAGACAGCAGTCCATAATAATGAATAGTTTGATTGTGTGTCTTCTACCCTTTTCCTCTCAAATGTAAATGAAAACTTGTGTGTGTCTGTGTCTGTGTGTGTGTACTTTCTACCCCACAGAGAGCGCGAGTCCGTCGTTAGGTGAGCCGTGCACTCATCTCTTCTTCTCTCTCTGTGAGCGTCTTGTTCGTCTGAGCGTCCTGATCGGTCGACACTCCACGTCACTCAGCTACTTCCTGCATGACGTGCAGGGCCGTGATGTCACTTCCCTTCCCCTGCTGACGCACACTGAACACTTCTTGGACATTTATAAAGAGTAAGGTTCAACTTTTTGTCTCGGCATAAAATGATCTTTACTGAACGGTATTGGACAAAAGTTTGGACACATTTTCTCATTAATGGGAGTGTGTCCAAACTTTTGACAGTTTCTGTATTTTCTCAAATAAGTTTAGGACACACATCCTCATATTTTAAAGGTTGTTTGTATATTTTATTGTAGTTTTTGTTTGTTTTCAGTTCCTCTGCTCTTGCAGTTTTCAGTTCTTTTAGTTTGTTTCATTCCCAGTTTCACTGTCATGTTTTTCTCTTGTTTTTACTATGAATTTGACGTGATTCATCCCACTTTACGTCTGTGGGTAGAATAACTGCCAGTTTTTACAGAAACGATCATTGTCTCATACAACAGAAAGCAATTCAAAGGCAAATACTATAGCTCTAATTGTTTTACATATGATGATATTTATGATTATATTTAACACATATATTTAACAGCCATAAACAAGTTTGATTAAATACCAGCTCATATTCTTTGCCTCAATGTTAAAATCACATCATGTCCACTGTAATAACAGTGTATACTGTACCTGTACTGCATTTGACTGCATACGTCTGTATGAATACTATGTTTTATTTTGAACTGTGAATGAATTTTCCTGAGTTTCACAACTCATGCAGTTGCTGCTCTCTGGGCTCGTTTGGAACAACTTGAGAAATCTGTCACATGGGTGTTTATGCTGTTTTCAAACCAAGAGTTTGTTCGTCTGGTACAAATCAGTAGATGAGTCGCTAAACCTGTTGCATTTTCCACCTGGTCTGGTTTCTTTTCATGTTGAAAAAATTCAAACAAACCAAAACGCATCCTTAAACTCCATGACAGAGTGTTGACTAGATGTATCTGCAGCAGGAGCAAGACTGAAGAGGAAGAAGGTCTGCCAAAATATCAAGAAGGCAACATACTTTGTTGCTAGTCCAGGTCGGACCTCGATTCATTCTCCCACTAGCTGCTAGCAACTGTTGATTTAGCTCATCAGCATCCCAGCATGCAAAGCAACACTTTGTAACCACTTCCTCTAAAGGATCTTGATATGGTTGTTTTGGTCCACACTTGAGTACGACTGCTGTGTTCAGATTTATCCAAACCAACTGCAACAAGCAGGAAAACTAACCAGAGTCCGATTCAACCGGACTGAACAAGACTGGTTTGAAAACAGCCTAAAACATAAACCAGTAAGGTTTGATTTCAGAGCCAATAAAGCTACAAAGTTTCTGTTGACATTAGATAGTGAAGGAGTGATGAAAATAATTCCTTTCAACATGTCAACAATAGTAAGAACACCACTGATATGATGTAACTGTAATAATAACAGCACAGTTGGTCTGACATTGTGAATTAAAATAAAAATCCCAATTAAAATCTCTCTTTCTCTCCGTCCAGGTATTGTTCTTCAGTAGGTGACTTCCAGGTGATGGGTGGATTCCAGTCACTCCATAAACTCTCACTGTAAGCTCCTTTTTTTTCATTTTATGTCCTCACTCGAGGAGTCCTGCTCGCCTCATTTTTCCCTGCACCCCAAAAATGTAGAGACATGAATGTGCCCTCTCCAAGTCCCACCACAAAGGGCTCCAACAACAGAACGAAATCTGAGTCCGAGCAGGAAAAGATTCAGATTTAACAACTTCCTGTGCAGCAGGAAATATTAAAACAGACAATTTGAACTAAAAGCAAACACATATTTAGATGAAAGTACTCAAGATAATTGAGTCCGAAGAGAGTTTAAAGTTTGTCTTTCTCTGTCTGTCTGTGTCCAGTGAGTGTTTAGGTTCTCAGCAGACGATACTCGCTCAGCTCTGTGTATCAAACAAGTCTGCCAGAGATGATGTTGATCTGGTGTCGTTGTTGTACTGGCCTCTGCAGCAGCTCCACCAGTACGGCCGAGTTCTGCTTAAACTGGCAGCCTGCTATGATGTGGTGAGGGTGAAACACTCTCTCATCACGCTTCTTTTTTCACTCAAACACTCTTTTACTTCTTGTTCATCTCTCTTTCACTTTCTCTCAACTCTCTGTATTTCCCATCATTGAGTAATTTTGGCTGTATTGTAAGTATTACTGTCAGTGTAATAATCAGAGGATAATCCAGCCTTGGCAGAGACAGAGATAAAGAGAGTTCTTTAAATTAAGAACTTAGTCCTCATTATATTTACATTGTGGACTAGAAAATGTTCCTCAACCTCTTCCTCATTTTTCTTTAGGCAGCCAGGTTTGTCTCCGTCAGTCTCTATACAGACGGAGTTTGTCAACACTGAGTCTGAACTAGTTCATATTTTTCTCTGGTTTTGAGTTGTTCCAGTAGTCTGATAAAGCGTACTGTATCTGAGGGGATTCATTTGTATGTTCAAAAATTAAAAAAAAAAAGTTTAAAATGTGTTTTCTCTCATCTTCTCTTTCTTTCCTCCAGTTAACAACAGAGTATCAGTCCCTCCATCAGGGCAGCTGTCAGTATGAGTCTCTGTCTTTGTCCCTGCTGAGGAGGAAGAAGGAGGCTGAAACCACCTTCCTCTTCTGGAAGACCCACTCTGGAAAAAATACTGTGAGAACAACTCTGTGTTTAATTATTTTTAACCTGCACACATTTGTCTTTTCTGTACTGGTTTGCTGACAAATCCTCAAGAGATTTTACATCGCCAAAATATAATACACAGAAGACAGTTTGCTCTTGTAAATCATTTCTTAGCTCTTAAACTTCTTAAGCTACTGCGCTTGTATTCACCAAATTAGATATATTGGTGTCCCTGCTTTCTGTGTGCTCCTTTTTAATCAGATATTAGTCACTAAAAGATTTTTGCCCTGGACAGAATACCCCGAACAACAAGCTTTATCAGTCAAATCCTCTAAGTATAGCTATACTATAGTTATATATATGCATAGCTGAGGTTAAATGAAAGGCCGGTTTTGATGAACTGATGTTGCTACAAGGAAGGGAAATTAATTAAGTGATACCAATGTTTAAATGTCATTTGACCAACTTGCCAAAAAGAGAAACAGAGATGAGAAATGGAAACTGGTAACTATTCTATGTAATTCTCAGGTTTATCAGTAAGTGTGTGAATTACTGCAGACTCTCTGCTAACAGTAAGAACTAGGGTGACATCTCATAAATGGGTCAAAGGCAGGTTTAACACGTGTTCAGTAGACCTGCGTCACACGTGCGTCTACTGTCTGAAAGGGGTATATTGAGGTAGTAATAGATACATGCAGCAGTTGTGTCTGACTTGAATCTATTCAGCTTCTTAACGTGTGTGTGTGTGTTATATGTGTGTGTTTGTCAGGAGGTTCTGCGTCTCCCGCAGCGTCGTGTGGTGTGTGAAAGCAGCAACAGGTCTCTGACTCTGCAGAATGCCGGCCGGTTCTCCAACCACTGGTTCATACTGTTCAACGACGTGCTGGTGCACACACAGGTACACACACACACAAACACACACAGAGAATCAGTACAAAATTAACTAAATGATGGTAATTTTTAAAGGATAGTTACAGGTAATATACAGTAGGTCCAGGGCAACTAATGCTGATACTTAAATAAACTGTCTCTTAATAACTGGGGCCTCTTCCAGCTCCTTAGAGGTAACATCTGATGAGAGAAGTCATGATTGATGTGATCATGGTGTCCTTCAATTAACAATTAAATCCAAACAGCAATCAAAACATTTAATATAAATAATTTTAAATGAACGTGATGCTGACAGTGATGATGTTGCCGTTGGAAACATGGTTCAGATCAGACAACGCTTCCACTGAATATCAGTCTTCGTTTCTTGTCTTCTTGGTGTTTATGGTCCTCTAGCATGTTTTGCAGATGAAGTTTATATTTGTGTCTTTCGTTCACTCAGGGTGCCATTCCCTCTCAGAGCTTTGTAAGTATATGTGACACCAGTTAACCCAACTTCACCTCCAACCAACCAGTTAAATCACCCTATGTGAGCTTTGTGCTGCGGCAGCATGGGTGGGCTGGCCTCTGCTCAGTGCTGACACTTTTTACAGGTTCACATGGGAATAGTAAGCAAATAAATGAATATTCAAACAGGACTTTATGTAATGTTAAACGGACCGTTAACCCAAAAATTTATATCAATATGGGAAGACAAACTTAATGAATATCCAGATTTGTCATATTGCAGCCTTGTTCATTGTGGAAATAAGTTTTGCAAAAGCTGTAAAGAAAGCTGTACATTGTGCTGTCTGATTGCATAAAACTGCGGCCCGTAAACATTACAGATGTCCTGTGTTAATATTTATTTAATGCATGTTGTCCTGATAACAGATTCTGCCCAATCTGAGCTTTAGCCGCTGCCAAACAGGCTGCTGTGTGTTTGTGTGTTTGTGTGTGGATTTGGGTTTAGATGTGTTTGTAGCAGCAACATTAAGAGGTCATAGTTGCAGTAGCACATAGCCTGTAAAAGGATGCAACTCACCGCTGCATTTTGGCTGTCAAATGCATCTTGCTCCAGGAGACGACAGCATCACCTGCTCCGAACAAGAAAAACGTTACCGTCACCGTTATGCTCAGATGACAACTTCCTCATTCTTGGAGGATAACATATTTACTGTCGCCTTGTCCTGTGTGTCTCTCCCTCTCCACTCTCTGTGTTTGTTTTTAGGCAGTTTGCTGCTGAACCCTTGATAAGGTCTAATAGTTTGTGTGTCTCTTTTTGGTGTGAGGTGGTGTGTTGAACCTGTCCTGTTTCTCTCTCTCTCTGTCTGTGGTTTTGGGTTCATGTCCTGTGCTGTTAATTAGATCTTAAAAACATTGTTGATACTGCAGGTTACAAACATTTCACCTTCTTAATATAATAGTTAAACATGGTTGAATTAAACCACACAAGATAAAAATAATCTGAAAGGAGGGTATCATAGACTTTGCATGTTTTTTGGGCCATTAACTATAAATCACATATACTGTATTTTCCGTTATTGCTGAGTTCTTTGAAGCAAAGTGTAACTTTTTAGATTCATTTTTTCTACCTTCCAGGCAGCCTTTGTTTTCTGTAAATTCCAGTATTCAGTGAAAATTAACTTGCAGAGACTTCAAACTTATTCAAGATAGGTAATAAATTACAGTGAACACTTTATTATTTATTTATTTGTATAAGTTTCCATCATCAGCATGTGGAAGTTGCAAGAAGGGACTATTTTCAAACTCTTTGTGGTGCATTCAAGGAAGCTCTGGAAAATTCAACTTAAAAGACAAAATATTAAGAAAACATGGATGTCATAAAAATGATGATATGAGAGTGTTTCTTACGTTTCACCTCAGATGTTTACTGTGTGATTTTATTTTTTTCTACATGCAGCAGTAGCACCACATGAAGATGAAGTAACTTGGAGAAAAAAAAACAAACCTCAGGATGAAAAGTAACGTGTCACTGTGACAGATTACCTACATACCTCAAGCAACAGTCACGTCTGCAAGTTGATTTTCAAAACATACTGAAATTGCCTGAAAGTAATTGCTGCCTGGAACGTAGGTACTCGGTTTAGAATTTGATACGACCTTTGTACAAGAATTTGTACAAAGAAATAATGATTTGTACAATTAAAGAAATACCATAAAGGTCAAAACTCTGTTGAGAAAACAACCGACAAATATGTGACTTTGTAATAGAAATGGGAAGTGGGTGCACAGTGACATCTCATTCAGCATTCCTTCATCTCACGAGCATATTATAAAACTGAAATCACACCGGCGGTTCTCTGTGGAACTCACATGCTGCATGTGGATGTGGTAATCTCTGAAGTTATGAATTTGGTAATCTCAGACAGTGTGAGGTTGCCTAATGTGAGAAGTATCAACATCCTACATATGCAGAAAATGTGAAGAAGTACATTAACCACCGCCGCTCTGTGTCTCTCTTCAGTTCTCCACACATCACGTCTATCCTCTGACCTGTCTGTGGGTGAAACCGGTCACTGAGAACAGCGGCGGACTGTGAGTTTGTGTTTGATGTGCTCACTTATTGTTTTTGAAAAGCCAAACTATGAATGTCGAAAGTAAGGAACACAGAGTCATTGATATTTTAATATAATCAGTGAGCCATCATTGTTTATGATGATGAATAATGAGACATCTCACTCACCCCCACATATAAAGTAATAATAATGTAGTGTTATATCTTCGGCCTGGTTTGCTGATACCACAAACTGTACAGAAACACGGACACAGTGTCTGGTGTTGCCCATAAAAGGTGTTTTTGATCCCTGGAGATGGAAATTACATCTCAGTAAATCCATATTTGGACAATGGGGATGGGCGCGGCTCTGAATGGAGCTGAAACTGTTTAGGAAGCAGCAAATCACTACGGCTGAGAGTGAGAGGACCGAAATCTGTGAGTCATTTTTCACATCGACATCGAAACTCACATTAGAAGAAGTGAAATTAGTTCTTGAAAACCAAACTTCTTCTATTCATTGACTTCTTTTGACTGAATATTTTTTTTGGACTCAGCATCTAGTGGCCAGTGGATGAACTGCATTTTAAGGCACTTCAGCACTGATGAACATTCAGCCTTGGTTCAGAGGTTGCCTGCTGCCAGGTTGATACTTGTGTCTGCTCTGGAAATAGATCAAATATATTGGTGAAGGGATTTGGGTCTAACTTAAACCTGAGACACACCTGAGAGTCTACACCTTTATACCAACCTGCTGGAAACTAAATTCTTCTAACTTTGTAAAAAATCTTATAAAACACTTTGTACCATGTGTGTTGAACATCTTTATACACATTCAGTTTATTATTGTCGTTGCGTTGTGTGTCTTCAGCTATGCCATCAAAATTACGTGTCCAGAGGAGAGTTTCACCCTGGTGGCCTCAACACCACAAGAGAAGGTACATTCATGGTTTATACACTCGCTACACACTTACTGAAGCTTCATCCGAGGAGTTTTATGCACATAATGCAGTGAAGTAGAGAATCTGAATGGCAGCTACAATTTTAGAAACAAAAGCATTAAGAAATTTGGCGATAAGATTGATGGAATCTGTGTATAAATCAAGTCTTTGCGTTATTGGTGTTTCAGCCTCGTTACTAAACAGCAGAAGTGACACATGTTTATATGATGTACTGAACTAGGAAGCAAATGTATTAATTCAGCCCAGCTGATATAAAAACATTAATAAACATGAACTTTTCCTTCCAATTTTTCTCAAAGGTAGGTTTTTTTGACATAGATGAGTTCATTAAATAGTGTGACCATTGAGTTTTTGTAATTTGGTATAGTGCAGTGCAATCTGTGAAACAGGCTGGACGAGGAAGAACACATCACTAATCACACCAACTCCTGCTCCCCTGGTTCAAAGATCACTTTCCAGTATCTCTTGTTGTTGATTCGTATTTCAGAATCTTTTCTGCCTCTGTCTCTTACTGCCGTACCTCCCTCAGCAGCTTCTTTTTTTTGTTTTCTCTTTTTCTTTATAGAACAAGTGGCTGCGTTCTATTAACCAGGAGATAGATCAGGTGCTGGGTGGTGGAGGTCAGGGGTCGTCACCGGGGTTGACGGCAATGTCTCGGACAGCCTCCTACAAGTTTACGGGAGAAGGAAGATTCAAAGACGCCCGGTACACGGGGGGCTGGCTGGCTGGACGAGTTCATGGCAGGTTAGAGAGCGCTTGTGTGTGTGTGTGTGTGTGTGTGTGTGTCTGTGTGTGTGTGGTTATCTCACATCCATCTCTGCAGCTTGAGCATTTACTGAATAATGTTTGCTCATGTTTTCACGTCTGTGCATTCCTTTTCGGCAGCTCACTATAAACTATGATGATATTGCAGTAGGAGAGTATTGAAAATGGTCCCAGCTCATACCTGCCTATTGTACCACACAACAATAACATAATTATTGATTAGTCAAAACATACCGAGCCACTGGTGGGCAGGGCTGCAACTAACAACTTTTATCTATAAATTATTTTTAGGGCTGTAGTCAACCAAAGAATATCTTGGTCGACTAAAATTGTACATAATGTAATGAGACAGAGTGCACAGTAAACTCGGCAGCCACTGTTCTGTATTTCTCTGTTTTGCGTCTTCAGGTTAGGCTAACCCATTGTTGCTAACTTTGGAGCTAACCCCCTTCACTTTTCCAGCATTTGGGAGACGTGACTTTTTAGCATTTATTAACTGACACACTGTAGTCTGTACTGTACATTTACTGCCAGACTGACAACTTACTACTAACCTTTTCCTCTGCCCCACTCACATCCACTGTCACTTCTCTGCCGCTCGCTCTTTCCCACTCGCTACGCAAACATACTCTTTAACGGAGCCACGCTACCAATAGTTTCCCAGGCAACGACTCACGTACCAGAACAGCGATGCACAGAGACTCCCAAACGCTATTGACCATTCATTCGGATATTAAATATTAAAAAATATTTTTTTGGCCTGGCGGGGGTTCTCGTTTTCACAGGTAATTTGTTAGTCTGTCCCTCCCGCCGCAGGAAATAATGGATTACTCCTGGAAAGCTATTGATGTAGAACTTTTCTTCATATGAAAATAACACGGAGATTATTCAACCAATGAGAATTTAGTTGGACGAGAGCATATCGACCAACTAATCGACCAGTCGACCAGCAGACTACAGCCTGTATTATTTTCTCATATTTTTTCTTTAATTCTTTAAACATAAGAAAATAGCGAAAAATATCCATCCTAGTTTGAGTCCAAGTTGTTATCTCGTAATGTCTTTATTTTGTCTAACAGTCTAAAACCCAAATACACTCGATTTATAATCATGTAAAACGAAGAAAAACTGCAAAATCTCACATTGGGAAGCTGAAACAAGAGAATTTTAGCACTTCTTTCTTTAAAAAATGACTCAAAACAATTAATCAATTTTCAAAACAGTTGCCAATTAATCGACTAATCGTTGCAGCTGTAATGGCGCAGCCCCTTAAGATGATGACAGTGTCTTTAGTTTAAAGTATCAAAGACTTGTGGGGCGAGAGGTGCAAGTAAATGAACCAGCAATTAAAGTACCTGCAGGGAATCAGTGAATCAGTTCGGACTGTGAACTCACAGTTTCCAGAATTATTGAATCTTAAGTTGGTCAAAGTTAGCTGAAGTTGATTCTACCTGGTTGTGGCTAATTAAATGGCCACCGAGTGTAAAAAAAAAAAAGTGACTGTGTAAAGAAAGAGCTGGATAGTAAAATATATTTGCTTTTACAGAGGAAACATGGAGTGGCCAGATGGACGGACCTACAGCGGGAACTTTAAGAACGGACTGGAGGACGGGTCAGTACATCAACCAGGTGTTATGTTGTGAAACTGTTGTCTCAACATATCTTCGTATAATTGTTATTTTTCCTTCCAGCTACGGGGAGTGTAAAATGCCTAACAAATTACTGGATAAACCAGATACTTACCAAGGACACTGGAGAGAGGGCAAGATCCATGGTTTCGGCAAATACAAGTCAGTATGCTGTTTTCTATTGACCTTTCAGTAAAGTAGAGAGTAGCAAATGACAAATGACCTGCATATAATGTTGTATGATTGTATAATTATGTAAAAATGTCACCAAAATGAGCCATGAATTACTAGTGTCATGTTTGATTTGAAGCAGCAGTACTTGACACAAATTTAAAGGTAATATTAGTGACTCAAGTGTTGGTGTTTTTCTCTACACATTGACATATAAAGGGTCACTATATGTGTGTGTGTGTTCATGTCTGTCTCGGTCTTTCCCAGGTATGCCAATGGCGAGGTCTACGAGGGCTGTTTCTATGATGACCAGCGTCACGGTTACGGCATGCTGAGCTCCGGTAAACTGGCTAGGACCTCCTCCAGCGTTTTCATCGGCCAGTGGGTCCATGACAGGAAGACTGGATATGGAGTCTATGATGACATCACCAGGTCTGATTAACGGCTCTGTCTTTAAACACAAGAACGCTTCCTGTGTAGAAAGCATTTAAGCTCTCAGCTGGAGGTTTCCTCTAAGTGTTGTTGTAGTCAGTTTTGGGAATAAAGCATGCAAGGATACAACTTTGAAACAAGTGATCCTATGTGTGTAAATGTAAGTAGTTATCCTGGCTGCAGTGAAATTGTGCTTTGAGTGAATTTAAATGTGATCACTGAACATTGATCACTGCTGTCATTTGTTTTTCCAGAGGTGAGAAGTACATGGGACTATGGGTGGACGACCAGAGGCACGGGAACGCCGTGGTTGTTACTCAGCACTGTGTTTACTATGAAGGGACCTTCAGAGAAAACAAGATGAGTGTAAGTTAACGATGACAAATACATGGTTTGATGTACAGAGATTCAACTGAACAACTATCTGATGAGTCTGTTCATGAAACTGAGTTTTCGATTTCCAACCCAGACAGCGAGTGTTTACTGCCAAACTTAATTATCTGGTAAGATATGGACCAATAAACAGTGTTTATGATATTAGTTAACCTGAAGTTCATCATCTGCTAATAATTCCCTCTGTTTTTAGCCGCAAATGTATTATATATATTTGGAGATGAAGATCGGTAGTTTCGGCTGATGTGTAGTGTCATGTAAAGACAGAAGATGGCGCCACTGAGCTTTGATTTTTCTCACATCAACCGTAAACACCAATGGACTTAAGAGAGCAATATAATGAAAGAAAATGTATCTCAACAGTGCCTCCCAGATGTAATGTCCTGTTACAATAGATGACACAGTGGAAATCCAAACTTAATAGCTATAACCAATTGTGGTGAATGAATCACCTGCAGCCAGAAATCTGAAAGTATGACAAAATGCACAGTAACAGTGAACAAATGTTCTGTGATCAATACAAAAAAATCTGTGGACACAATCCTAATTACTGTAGATCCATAATATGACTTTATGAAATTCGATGTGTATTTTCTATCAGGGTACAGGTCTGCTGGTGTCAGAGGACAACACAGCTTTCCACGGGGAGTTTTCTGATGATTGGATTGTCAGCGGGAAGGTAGAAAACATCTCCGTCTCTTTTTATTATTGTGCTCCGGCTGTCTGTCTGGCTCTAACAATTGTTTATTCTTCGCCACATAGATATTCTGTCCGTGTCTCATGCTGACAGACGTTTTTTACCACATCTGCCTGCTGCTGCCTGTCTGATTTTTGATAAGCACTTGCTGATTGCTCTTGTCAGTGTGCCAGTAGCGCTACAGAAATCTTCACAGCTTTGTTAGAATGTAATTTGGTTTTCTTGTTCAGCATCAGTCAAAACATGAATCAGTTGTATTTTTGTCTCTGTGTACTTTATTTCAACTTACTACAAAATGATTACATGTTGCTAACTACACGCGGCCACCTGCAAGATACTGAATATAGTTTTATACACAAGCATAACTCCCCCTCTCTTCTTCCAGGGAGTTTTATCCCTGGCTAACGGTGACTCATTAGAGGGCCTGTTCAATGGAGAATGGACTACAGGGCTGAAGGTGGTTGGAACGTACTACAAACCAGCCGTCGAGGGACCAGAAGACAAAGACAGAAACAACCTGCTGTGAGTTGTACTCTTTTAAACCTGGAATTAACTTGAGCTACCTGAGCTCAAATGTTAAGTTGAGCAGCAAATGTTGAAGTCTGCACAAGTTTTATTTGGATATTTGCATGTACATCTCTATGTCTTTGATATTCTACTAGAGCTGCAACGATTAGTCGATTAATCAATCTGCAGAAATTTATTCGACAACTATTGTGATAATCGATTAATCGTTTAATCAGCTTCTCTCGTGAGGTGTTATTGAAGACATGACGGTTTGTAGAATCTGTCGTTTATGTTGTTTTTGGTATTTAAACATGTTCAAATGTGTGCGTATGCAGCAGGTTGGGTCAGTACGTGGTGCCCGCAGGTCAGAGGTGGACCTGCGTGTTTGACGAATGTTGGAGTCGACTGGGCTGCGACAGTGCAGTGAGAGGAGAGCGGACAACAGCCTGGGAGAACATCGCTGTTACTATAACAAGTGCACGTCGACACTGGTAGATACACACACAATCAGTGCATTAACAACCTGGTTACTGTAAATCCACAGACCCTGACCTTGTTTTGGAAGCGTTTACTTATTTTAACTGTATTAGCAATAGACAACCCTGCGTTCTGACTTTTTTTTTTTTCTTTGGTTTCTTTTGGTGTGAGTGTGTCAGAGCAGTCAGAGTGTGTGAATTAAACAAATACTTAAATGGTCAGTGGTTGAAACCGACCTATTTTATTACAGTTTTAGTCAAACTTTGGATGGAAATATTTTACATACCAGGCCGCATCACTCCGTGTTAAACTACCTCTCCTTTCTTCCAGCCGCTCCACTCCACTTTCTCTGTCTGGAGTCTTTTGTTATGCATATATGTACTTGTAAAAAGACGATTAGAAACCTGGTTACACAGAAATCTACGCTCTGCAGGAGAAATCTACCTGGGGAAAACAGGGTTTTTTTCTAATGCCCTCCCCTGATAACAGTAACCAGGTTTCTCATTAACGTTACAATTAAAAAATCAGAGAAAACCAACTGTAACATGCTTACTTTAGTGCATGTGAACGTACTGAAATACACACACAGAGGCATTTATAAACTTGACTGAACCTTTCTGAGATGTATGGCTGTATATCAAAATAAGTGTGTGTGTGTGTGTGTGTGTGTGTGTGTGTGTGTGTGTGTGTGTGTGTGTGTGTGTGTGTGTGTGTTTAGCCCTAACCTCAGCAGATCTCAGACCAAAATACTGGAGGGTTTGGAGTTCATTCCTCAGCACGGAGAACCAGTCACCACCGCTAACTATGACAACATACGAAGATATCTCACCAAGGTACATGTGACTGTGAGGGAAACTGTGTGTGTGTGTGTGTGTGTCATCTCATACACGTGTGCTTGTGAGAAACTGTCTCTCTCTTTCTGTGCAATGTTTTGTCAGGTAGAGAGTATTGTACAATATATAGGCTGAGAAATAAGAATAAAATGCACTCAGTCGCCAGTTTGACACACTAAGAAGTGTTTCTAATATTTTGTCCACCCTCATTTTTATTAATGGACAAATTGTCAGAAACACTTTTCAGTATCCAACTCAACAGCAACAAAAGACTATAAAGTTGAAGTAACACATTACTGAAACAGTTGAACATCATGACCTTCATAAAAGTAGCATTGCAGGGTATGACTACTGCTTTAACCTCATACTGAATCAGTGATCATGACTCATTGTGTGTGTGTGTGTGTGTGTGTGTGTGTGTGTGTGTGTGTGTGTGTGTGTGTGTGTGTGTGTGTGTGTGTGTGTGTGTGTGTGTGTGCGTATCTAAGGCATGTGAGACGCCCCACCACCCTCTGGGCTGGCTGGTGGAGACATTAGTGACCGTCTACAGGATGACTTACGTCGGTGTGGGATCCAACCGCAGGCTGCTCAGGCAGGCTGTCCAGGAGGTCCAGGCCTACCTCACACATTTCTACAGCATCGTGAGGTAGCTTCAAGTTCTGACGTCTCACTCGTTGTTCCCCTTTTTTACTGCTCAGCCCTTATAGGTCCCTCAGGTTGGCGTTGCGTTTTAGACTCCATGTTTTTTTCCACTGTGGTTGGAAAAACTGGAGAAACTCACTCAGGAATTGCAGAGGGTTTTAGTTTTCTTATGATGTCTGTTTAGAAAGGCTGGTGGGAGGGAAATGCGTTTAAATATTGTGCTGACCGGTGCGTTGAATCTAAAACAACTCCAAGGACTGGTCTTGTCTCCAAATTCATGTCTTTTTGCTGTAGTTGTGTCTACAGAGTTGATATTGATTTTTTTTTTCTTTATTATATTTGGAAAAAGTACAACATTACAAGTCCAGCTTGGCTCTTCAGCAGGTACGGAGGTATCAAAGTGACTCAGGTGTGTGTCAGTGTCACATAATTAGTGCATATTTCTGCTGTACTGCTGTGCAAATTAACATTGTGTACATAGAATTATTTTATTTTATAAAATTTCTTTTTCTGTGCATTAGTCTCAAATTGTTTTACTGTTTACATTTGTTCTGTTATTATCAGCTTGTCAGTCATCTGTTAAGCACTTTGAATTACACTAATCTGTATGAAAGGTGCTATACAAACAAAGTTTTATTGATTGACAGATAGATTATAGGCTATTTACTCTATGACACACACCTTTAATACCTTTTTCAAACAGAGCATTTAGTGTTGCAAGTCCTTGAGAAGCAGAAATCATCTACAATCTTTTTTGGACTCAGCACCTGGACAAGAAATGTGTGTGTGTGTGTGTGTGTGTCTGTTTTGCACACTGATGGTTCAGAGTTGATATTAACATGAATGACACAAATCTGCCGCTAATCTTTGCAAACTAAGTTCAATTACAGCTCAAGAGTAGTCAGACTCATACATGTCCACAGAGTAAATGGCAGATTATTAGATGTATGATTATATATGTATGTGTATGTAGATATATATATATATGTGTGTGTGTGTGTGTGTGTGTATATTAGCAGGTCATGACACAGTTTACAACTGATCATCTCCAAACAAAACCACAAAATCAACACCAACACAATATGATGGCACAGAAGAAATTAAATAAAAACATCTCACACAGTTAACTTTAGATATTTAAGGTCCAGCTTAATAACAAACGTTTTTGCCTGCAGGTTTCTGTTTCCTGGGTTACCAGATGATGGCGGCATCATCCCAGACCCCCCCGTCTCTTCATCCAAAAGCAGACACAACTCGGACACATCAGAGTGAGTATCAGACAGTATTAGACAGATAATCCTGCCGTGTAAACGGACTAAAAACTAACAGCTGTGGCAGATGATCAGAAATTGGGTTTCGGTTTTACGCTCTCTGCCCTTCTCACGACACATCTCGTCGCTCCCAACAAATAAGTGATCAGTGAGGTTTAGTAGTGAACAGGGAAAGTGGAGAAAACTCTGCATCTGGCTAAACAATCAGGAAAGCAAACTGGTCTGGTTTTATACATTGTCTCTGACTGTTCGTTGCTCTTAAAACTTCAAGATTTGGAAGAAATTTGACTTGTTTTTGCTTTTTATATTTCTGGTTATCATTGTTCTTTGAGCGAGTAATTTGTCATGTGTTCAGTGGATGAATAAACCTGTTCATTCAAAAATTAGGCTTGCAGTTAAACCGACTCGAGACAAAAAGTAGGTTAAGATGGACGAGACATGTGAACCAGGAATACTGGTCCAGACCTGAGTCCCAGGTCAGGTTGTAGCATGTATTTTTGGGAGTTATGCGGCTTAAAGTTGAAACTTCATTACGATCTTTTTATTTTAAAAGACTTTATTAACCAAAAAACAATTTCCATTTCATCACAATCCAGGTGTTAAACATCGTAAATAGAAATTACAATCAAGTCTTATGAAAGTTAGCAAAAATGTAGTTATAATAATTAATTGTGCATAAACTCTTTTTTCTTTTAAGTTTATAAAATATGTAAAATCATGAAGGAAAAGAGAAAATATTGGTTTAAAAAAAATACATTTGTGAATAAAAAAATCTTCACATTGACAATAAAAACAATCAATCAAACGTGGTAACGATCAGTCGATGAGTTCAACAGTTACGATGGTTCGTTTACAAGATGACATCATTCGTCTCAGTGCTGAAGACAAACTGTATGTTAATACTTCATCTCCCTTTCTTTCCTCCTCCTCCTCCTTCACCTCCTCCAGCTGTGTTGTGGTGGTGAGCTGCTCCTCTCTGCTCCTCCCTCTGCTGCTTCCACGTCTCTATCCTCCTCTCTTTACTCTGTACTGCCTGCAGGAGGAGCCGGAGGAGGCCCAGTACTGGGACCGCATCCTCCGACTCAACAAACAGCCCGATCAGTCACTGCTCAGCTTCCTGGGAGTGCAGGAGTGAGTGTGAACATTCACAAACACACACACACACACATGTAAACCCACAAATAAACTGTGTCTGGATAACGGTAAGTTTAGCGATGTCGTTCTGGTTGTTTCCTTCCATTCAAACCAACATTTTAGAGTCTCTAAGTACCGTCTGTGTTTCACGTCAGCTCTGACATACTGAGATTATTTCATTCATAATTTACATCTAGTCTCAGTTCGTAATGTTCAGACTGTGCCCACTACACCAAAATCACACCTCAGCCCATTCCTGACAGCTCGATTACAAGAGATTAATTACAAAAGGCGTCTTTTTAAAGTAGATTACAATTGAATGACTCCGTAAGGAAGTGAAGGGAAAATAAGGACAACAGGGGGGGGGGACTTCTAATTTTAATCATACAGTAGAGAAATAAAATAATTCATAATACACACATTTAATTTTAACCTCACCTCTAATGCTGTCCCACTCACTATATGCTCACAAAGTGTGTGTGTGTGTTAAAATTCAACAAATGACCTGATAATTGATGCACAATTTTACGTTTTGCAGGTATTTTAGTTTGTTTTGTTCAGTAAGAATGTTTTTCTCTTGTAGGAAGTTCTGGCCGGTGTGGATGTCAATTCTTGGAGAGAAAAAACAGGTCAGATATATTCAGTGTTTTCTCTACATGTAACATTTCTTATTTTTTTTATCCTTCTCCATATAATTGACACACATCACTGATTACCTGTGTAAAGTTGTGCTGTTTTTCATTTCCTGTTGTATCTCCTCTATCACAGATTGTATCCAGCAGTAAAGATGCCTGCTTTGTCTCCGCTGTAGAGACACTTCAGCAAATCAGGTAGCTGCATTCTGACCTGGTGTGACTTTAGATCTCATTGAAGTCTGTTAGCGAGTGCGAGGTAGCGTTAGTGTCAACAGGTCGGTTTAGATACAATGTGTGAAACGGTTTTCTGAATCGGTCGAGCTGTTGATAGTAAGTGCGGCCTTAAAAGATGGCTCTCAGGGATGAAGATTAAAGGGCTGTTCAGATGTTGCGTCTTTTGCGTACACAAATTCATTTTCAATGCGTACTCAAAACCGAAAGTGCGTTCCTTGCACATTGTTTTTTTGGGTACCTCCGCGGTGCACCAAGATGTACCGCGGAGAATGCAACAAGTGCTCCGCAGGTCATGTGACAATAATAATAACCAATCTGCTCTGCAGGACTTGCTTCACCCTTTCTGTCCAAGGACGTCACAACATCCAGTTGAAAGGTCAAGCAATGCTGGTTGCCAACCACTGTTAAAAACCTAAAAGATACAAGTTTTTTTGGTTGCTTAGTAACAGCAGGCATGACAGTAACACAACCTCCCAAGTAAGACTGGGCAATGTATCGATATTATATCGATATTGTGATATGAGACTAGATATCATCTTAGATTTTGGATATCATAATATGGTGATATGACATAAATACTCTTTTCCTGGTTTAGTAAAATGATGTAATTTTCTGAATTTACCAGACTGATCTATTATTTGTCTTTATCCACATTACTGATGATTATTTAATCAAAAATCTCATTGTGTAAATATTTTGTGAAAGCACCAACAGTCATTATTGACTATTGATTTGTTCCTAAAAGGAACAAATCATCATATTTATATTCTGGGACTCTACTGGAAAATCTTTGCAAATCTCCTTATTTATCTTATACTGGCCCTTTATGCAGCCCCTCAGTTCAGCCTCTGTCTGAAACAGGTTGTTTTAGCACTTGTCTGCGTTCTAATTGGTTAGCTTCCAAAAGTTTCCGGTGGCTCCAGATGTTGCGTAAACAAACAGTAGTAGGAGGATTTCACTTCTTTTTCTCGTTCTTCACCCGCGATGTCAAATTCTCAAATACATCCGTACATGATCCGCATAAAACATTACAAATGTAGCGTTCAGTGCAGGCTGAAGTCTGGTCTTCTTTGACATGTTTACCTCAAGTTTTGGAACTTTAACTATGTTTAATAGAAACATCTGACATCATAATAGTATAAAAATAACAGAAAATCACAAATAACTAATATGTCAAACATATTTGTGAGAAGTCGTGTCGAGGTCAAGATTTGATTTAATTTGACCTGCGCTGGTGACAGTTCATCTGCACCGGGACTCCATTCAGAGACAGGTGTTAAAATTGAAACACAGTCTTCAGATTTGACAGTTGTGAGTGAAGATCGGACGGAGGGACTGAAGACGTTTCAGCTTTATTTATACAGAAGTCTCATTTTAAATCAGTTTTAATCCAAGCAATACCCGTCCATGACATGATTTGGCAGATTATTCCTACATTAGATCTCAGTTCTTAACCTTAAAGCTGGAAGTGATCGTTCATGATTATGTGCATAATTAAACGATGAACTTCTCCTTCACACGCAGCACCACCTTCACTCCATCAGACAAACTTCTGGTCATCCAGAAGACGTTTGAGGAGTTGACCCAGGAGATAAAGCCTCTGCTGGATGGTAACTTCCTGTGGTGCATGGATGACCTGCTGCCTCTCTTCCTCTATGTGGTGCTCCGGGCGAGGTCTCTCACACACACACACACACACACACACACACACACACACACACACACACACACACACACACACACACACACACACACACACACACGCACTTACTAGGACGCTGCAGGCTGGTGACTGAACTTGTTGTGTTGTGACTGTTCTGTCGACCAGGATCAGGAACCTGGGAGCCGAGGTGAGTCTGATAGAAGATCTGATGGATCCCAACGTTCAGCACGGAGAGATGGGACTGATGTTCACCACACTGAAGGTGGGACCGACAGCAACTACCTCACCAGCAACACCTTAAAGTCCTCTTTCACTCAAAAAATTTGTGTTTCTTCTCGTTACTTCGCTTGTTTGAGCTTCACTGTGCAGAGTTTGACACTAGAAGTTTTCACGTTTTGCTACTGAAGAGGAAAGTTTCTCTGTTCTCACCTTAAATCTGAGTTTAAGGTGTGTACCCATGAGCGTGATTTGTGACATCACAACTAGTTTGGAGCCAATCATGGTCCAATATTCAACTTACATCAGTGTGATGTGGAGACTTGAAGCACCTGGTGTAAATATGCTGAGAATGGACTTTTCCTTGAGACGTCTTATGTCCAGCAGTTTAACTTTTGAAATTAAAAATATTTGCATTTTCATTTGATTCTGGATATTTGTAAATTAGGTAGAAGGGGTAGATGTAATTTTAAGGATTTTTAATGAGGAAATTAACCTTTTTTTTGTGGAAAAACCATATCAGACAAACAAACAAACAAACAAAATGTAGGGGATCTTTAAGCATGACAACTACAGAAAATGCTGAACCCTAAACTTAATTCTTTTAAAACTGTTGTAAACTGAAACACACACACACACACACACACACACAGAAAACACCTTTACAAATGGTGTAGAGTTTAAAATGAATCACACCTTCAGCAATTCTTAAAATTTTTTTTATTAATTTATTTGCTCATTAACCCAAACACTTATCTGTATATTTCTATTTTTTCTAATTTTCATTCACTTGCTCATTTGTTCTTTAGTTTGTTTTATATTTATCTATTTATTCACTCATTTTTAATAATTTCATGGCTTGTTTGACATAAATTGTCATCATGATACTTTTGCATAATACACAATTGCAACCAAATTTAGATTCCACATGCACAGTCCTTCAAAATCTACTGATGAGCAAGAGAAAACACTTACAAAACTTTGCGAAGTTTTGTGCAAAACTCTAATATTCCCAGAATTCAGTCACAGTATTCTTCAAAAACTGTCTTTTACTTTGTATTTTGGTACAAATCTGGATCCTTGTTTGGATTAGAAATGTCTTAAAAGCAATTATTAACGTATTCATCATCACCAATCATTCATTAATTCTGTTTCTATTCTATTCATTCACTTTTTTAAACACGTCTTTGTGTCTGTGCTGCAGGCCTGCTACATCCAGATCCAGCGGGAGTCGACCACATAAGCATCGGACAGAAGAAGGAAGCGAAAACAGCAGCGCGACACTTTACACACGGGAGCTGCTGTAGCAAAACCAGTCGAACGACCAGTTTTCTACTGGTGGCCACTGGGAAGCTGCACTTTGGCTGAGCAGAGGGTGGGAAGAGCGAAAAATGTCTCGTACCTCGTTCAGTGTCGATCCTTTTCGGTATGTTCTGGACACATTAGAAAACCGCATTATCATCTCAACCTGAACTCATTTCACTGGATTAGTTCTCCTGTTACAGCAGTAATTATCTGACAGCACTTAACGTTTATACAAAGCTCAAACCTGAATATTTACAAGCAGAAAAAATGTCTGATTAGCTGATTAATTGTCACACAGAGTTTAAATCAGACTTGTTTGGTATCAGATCATTTGTGTCGGGTTGAGCTTCGGTGTTTTGGTCAGTGACTCTGTTGTTGATGCACTTTGTTAAACTACCAAGTCATTCAGAAAACCTCTAAATCTAAAAAACAAAGATTACAGTTTAGAAAAACACTCACTTTACCTACAAGGGATTCATCCCTGTGTAACATTTTCAGCAATACATTAACTCAATTTTCATCCTTTCATCTCAAACAGAATGTAAAAGTCTCAGACAGTTTGCTTGCAAAACTGTTATAACAGCGCAGTTTTCATTAAGTACTACATTAAGTATTTTATAGTATTTTCCGACAAGTTAATTTACTACAAGATAAGTTCTCATGTGAGATTCTGTACTGTATCGTATATATGTGTTTCTTCTGTTTTCTATCAGAGCTTCCAAACACTGCAGGCAAAGTGAAGAGACTAACGAGTCTCTGATGAAGTCTGAAACACGCGTGTCAAAGGGAACATGGGCGAATAATTGAAAAAAAAAAAAAAGGAGAAAGGTGTAAATATTTTGTAATAACCAAGCACTCTTTAACTTCAAGATTTTAAAGTTGTAAATCTAAACTTTCCAAGTGTTTAATTTCACTGAATTTTAACAGTGAAACTGAGCGAGTAACCAGATACTCTGTCAGATTATGGAGATCATCTCCGACCTCAGTGTTGCACTCTTTTAAATACTGCAAAACCTACAGTCGCATACGGGTAAGTTGAAACTGTATACAGTGTTTGACTGTATGTAACTTCAGTTTGGTGTAAAATGAACAGTTGAGACAAGAGCGCTTGGGCATGTTGTTAGCACTCGTAGCGTTTTACAGAAGGAGTTTTTCGTTGTTTTTAATACTTTTCACCGGTCGCAGAGAAACAACAGGAGGCACAGATGGAGTTTTTAGGGTCACACGGAGCCTCCTGAGTAGATATCAGAGCTTTACGTCATCAGTGAGCAGCTGCAGCAGCTGAAGAGCGGACCGAACGTGAGGCTCCGCTTCTCCCGTCTAAATTAAACTCGTCAGTGTGACTCACAGTGTACAAAGTCTGTGAGTACAGAACAGAACAAACTGCTCAAGGCGCTTAAAAACCTCAGCTGTGGTCTGATGTTCCTTCAATACAAAACCAAAATTACCAGACCAGAAAGCTTGTAGCTAATGAAAAGAAAAACAACTTAATTTTTTTTGTGTCATGTTATGCTCCCGCAGGCATAACTGTATGAACATCTTACTTTGCTCCCGTTTCACACCCCGAACTGGACGATATTATATCCTTTAAATGCTTCACTCACAGATTACACTAAACAGATTTTCACTTTCTTGACACTGTTTGAATTATTTTTTATTTATGTTTTTAAAACTTGTACACTCATGTACTGTAATCTCGACCTGTGTGTTCTCCCACAGTTTGTCTGACTTCAGATATTCATAACTAATATCCAGCAAACTGACCAGCAGGATGACAGAGCGACACGATTCTGTATTTAATATGATTAATGAGGGAACACCGATCAGCTGAGCGTAAAGGAAACATTCATTCCTGTGTTTCTGGATGTGAACGATCATATAACGAACACATTTTACATGAGGGAGTTTTAATGTTGCACTCACAGTTACCAACTCACCAACTAGTAACGTTCACATTCCCTTTGTCATGAAAACTGGCTGTCGAGTTACTGTGTAAAAGGAATATTTCAGACTTCTGTTAGAGAGGTTGTGTCGTCTGATTGAGGATTCATCAACTCGTCGGCAGATTGAAATGATTTGATTGTAGGTCGGCCCGTTTTATGAGAATATTTAACATTTTCAACATGTTCGCTATTTTCTCATGAACTACTGCACTTAGTTAAATGAACTACTGTGTGTGTGAGTGTGTGTGTGTGTGTGTGTGTATGTGTGTGTGTTTTCATTGAGATTTTATTTGCTTTTATAGCCGATTAGCTACATTAGTCTATAAAAACGTCAAAGTACGTTAAGCATTTCGTTTTCTTTCATTTCATTTCTTTCTTATAAATTTGCTTTGATCATTTGAAACCATCAGTTTGTGTTATAAATGTTTTCAGATTTAGATCATTTAGGAACATTAAAATAACAACACACACTTCCAAGTTTATGATCCTTCTCTGGTCTTCGGGTCCTTGAAATGACTCCTGTGGTTATGTTTGAGTGCAATATCCTTTTGTTTTCTGTTTTTTAAAAGCACGAGGGAACCTCTAATCACTTATAAAAAAAAATTATTACTTAATTTATTATTAGAATGTAATTTAAATTATTTATTAGAGATATATTAAAAATATAAATCAGTCTTTTAACCTTTATTTCCCAACCAACTGTCTGGATATCAAAAAGAAGACAAACTTAGAGTCAAATTTTCAGATTCCCTCTAAAATCCCATCAGCCGTGAATCCACAAAGATTAATGATGCGTTTATTATAAAAATCCAGCATGCACTACTGTCATTTTACTGACATAATGAACTTGTTATGTTGATGTCAGGGATAAAACAGTCAGTGTAAATCTCTCAGGTTCGACATCAGAAAGCAACAGAATATTTTGCCAAAATGACAGAAAAGCAGCTGTTGGTTTCTGACTCTCTTCTACCATTTCAATCGTTAACCGAATTGTTTGTACTGTATTTATTTTCACTCCAGTTTTTGCTGAATTTATCCCCTCAGAAATCTGTTTGTGTCGGTGCAGTTGATTAAATGTCTTTGTTTTCTTTTCGCTAGTAAAACCACTGCAGTGTAGTTTAATACAGATGTAATATATAAGGATGAATGAGATAAAAGTCTGACTTCTCTGGCCTCCATTAACACCAAGTCAAACAACAATACAAATGTTTTTTCATGTCATAACCCAAAATCTACAAATCATCTGTAATCTCAGTACTAACAACCATTTTTATCACATCATACAACAGACTGTTAGATTTATTTCCTACTTGTCAGGCAGCCGTTGGTTTGAGATCATTTCGGTAGAAATCAGCCTTTACAGATTACAAATTGTGATTGTATCCCTTCATACTGAATATTTTTGCCATTTTTTAAAAAAATTTCTTATTAGTTACATTGTTGTCACATTAAAATACAGTTTAAAACTCCCTGTTGGTTAATTATTGTACTGAAATGAGCTGAAAACAACGGCTGCCTGCGAGAATGAAAAGTCACTGAACAGCTGTTGTTATTTCTAAAATGGTCCGTAGTAACATAAAGTGTTTATAAAGTGGAGGTTTCAGACTAGGAGGCTATAACCACACTGAATTTATGACTTAAGTTGATTATTTTTCTAACCAATTCTATATTTTTGTAACTTCATACCTTTTCTTTTCTAGAAAGTGATGATCAAGGGAACTGATTGTAGAATGTTAAATAGTTTTGATGGATGAATGCGTTGATGTAGGAAATGAATTAAAGTGTGTTTACTTAAAAAAAAATGGAGCAATAAATTTGGTTAAATTCTGAAAATGTCTCCTGATTTTATTTCTCGGATTCATGACTGAACTGCAGTTGTGACCAGTTTGAAATTTATGATAATTACGACGGCCATGTCCTGTTCAAGTGTCCCAGTGAGCAGCGTGAACAAGACCAGGACCCTGAAACTGAAGCAGCTAAATGGATTTCAGCCATTGTTCATTTTATTATTTACACCTGAGCCTTTGTTACTATGACGAGTCAAAATGTCTTCTGTGTGCTCAGGATGTTACTGACACTCATTTTCAATAATCAAATGTAATTATGATGTCTTCATAAATTTTATAAAAATTATATTTATATAGATATAAATATAGTTATAAACATGTCAGGTTTTTGTGCTTTGAGTATTCTTTATACTTCTACTCCACTACATTTCAGAGGTAAATATTTAGAGCTGCAACAATTAGTCAATTAATCGATTAGTTGCCAACTATTAAATTTATTGTCATCTTTTAAGAATAAAAAGTCCAACTTGTCTGATTCCAGCTACTTAAATGTGAATATTTTCTGGTTTCTTTAGTCTTCTGTGACAATAAACTGAACATATTTGAGTTGTGGACTGTTTGTTGTGACAAAATGAGACTTTTGAGGACGTCAGCTTGGACTTTGGGAAACAGTGATAAACATTTTATAGACCAAAGAATCAATCACTTAAAAATCAATATGAAAATAATCATTAGTCGCAGCCCTATAAATATTGTCATCCTCACTCCTGCACAATTATTTCACAGTTACTGTTACTGATTTGTGATGTAAAACATTTTGCTAATAATAACCTACTTACATATTCTTACTTCGTGGCATCTTCAATGCAGGACGTGTAGTTGAGTATTTTCATAAAACTTTTCAGTATTGCTACTTTTTTTTTTTTTTTACTTGTTGTTGTGGACGGCTGCTGTGGATCCAGAAGGTTGCCGTCTGCCTCCGATACCCAGGCTGGATGTCTCCAGACAGGGTTTTACTGTCTGTGTAGGCTGGGATGTATCTTGTGGTCGTGTCAGTACATGTCAGGAAGTCACGTAGAGCAACACAAGCCTTCACTATAATGCACAGTGTTCTCTGTGCTGCACTCAACTGGACGACCAAACATCCTCCACTGTGATGCTGTGATGCTTCGTCTTCACCTTCGCTCTCTCCTCAGGTCTTCTCAGAGCTGCTGAGAGCATCGCTGTTCGACTACACTGGAAGACACACTTACACTCACTGTTTGGAAATGTTGGCTGCACATATTAACCGCATGACTCCCATCCATGCATACACAACAAAAAGATATTTTGCATGAGACTATATTAACTCTTTTTGTGATAATGTCAAGTTGTGTTACAGAGTCTCAAATAACATATCTTATCATGAGCTCTGTTTTCAACTTTTTGAACCGTTCTTTTACTGTAGATGTGTGCAGTTTTTTAAAGAGTAGGATTTTATCAACTTTACCCTGGATCTGATGCCCGGAGGCTCAGTGAATCAGACACTGAAGAGACATCTGAAGGTTAGTGACACGTCTGCTAATTCGCTCATCTGATTTGATGTGTATGTAACAAACATGTTAACACCTATAAAAAAATATTGAAACTATGTTTTTTTTGCTCTTTTCTGCTGCAGGAGACCCAGATGGTGTATCAATGTTAGTGCAGTGCTCAGGTATCTTCTTGCAAGTGATGACAACACAGGATGTTATTACTCTGTGCTTCCAAATTGGGCTCCATCGTCCCCTTTAGTCTCCCCAGAAAACCACTTCAAAATATAAATATTATATCTTGTATTAAGTTTTTTTTTTTTTTTAATTCTGCCATTTAACCCCATTCATGACTTTCTCCCCCTCTAATTTCTTTCCTGCGTTTCCTTTTCCACTCCATGGCTTCTGTCTCCCTCTATTAATGAATCCTCCTCCATTTCCTCTTCTCCCTTTTCTGCTCCGTCAACAGCGCACTGATCCTCCATCTGAGGTGTTTCAGGTTCACATCACCCTTCAGCCAGGAAAAGGTAGACGAACCAATTATCTTGACAAGAGAGCAGGTGGTGAATGTTAAAATAGGTACGATGAACACTGACTGACACAACTGGAACGCGACTCAGTGTAGATGTTAGAGGTTGGGTAATGGCACCAAATGGACACAAGAGGGAACCAGTCACCTGTACTGGTAATGGTATGTGATGGTACAGTATCCAGAGAGATGGTTGGGACAACAAATAACCAAGATATTAGTAAAGTGTGGATGAGGACATCAGCTTAATATCAGCCAACTACCCCCGCTGAGCTCTTCAGTAGACTGTTTATACATTCCCTCACTCCACCAGAGCAGAAGATCCAAAATAAAGTGAAAGACTTGAGGCCCTGACATATTATCACCATATAAAGTTAATGAATGTAGGTTCAGTATTCATCAGGCCATCTACCCAGTAACTTTGTCTGTCTGGTGGGTTCATTAGAGCTTGTTTGACAGCAGCCTGTTGCTACTGGAAACAGGATACGACTCAACTATACAGTAAATTTATAGGCCGCAAAACCAAAACAATGAACTAATAGATAATGCTTCTTGGTCTCGATGAGTGACTCCTTTCACTTTACGCATTTGATTCAAAGTAAATATAAGAAATACACATAATAACTGTAACTGCAGTAACAGCTAATTGCAGCTACAGACCGACTGTCAAAGCATCTGGAAGCAATTAACTGTTGGCTTGAAAACTCGTATCTGACACTTAATGTCAAAAAAACAGTGTCCATATGTTTTTCTTCCGGCTCACATTGACTGAACTAGTTGTTAAGGTCAACAGTCAGTCAATCAATCAAGTTTCTGAGGTCAAATATCTAAATCTAATGTTGGACCCTCGCCTGAAATTTGACAAACATGTTAAAAAAAATAGTTCAACTGTAAAAGTCAATCAGTTCACATTTAGACTAATCGGAGACTGTTTAACATTTGACGCAGCCAAAATATATATAAACACCTCAGTTACTGTGTTATCTCGTGGTCACAGGCGAGTTCATCAGCGACTGAACCCCTACAGACGTTCTACAATCAAATATCAAATATTGGACAAAAGGCCAATAAGATCACACCACTGTCACATCCTGAGAGACGTGAACATGCTAAGTTTTGACGACTACATTGCATTTACGAACAATGCCGATCTTATCTGCAAGTGTTTACATGGCCGGGCTCCTCAGGCTCCTCAGGCTCCTCAGGCTCTCTGCAACATGGTGCGTCCGTTTCAGGCCTTTGGATTGTCCACAAGGAATATCACTGCAGGGAACTATGAAGTTGTAAAGTATCGCACCAGAACTCTTCCTTTGGCCAGACGTCCTTTTCCATAAAGGGAGCCGACACATACGTATAAACACATATATGTGTCTGCTGGAGAGTCGGACTGCTGTTCCTATAATGTCAACAAAATGTACGACATAGTTTAACTCTGTTATCTGTCATTTTAAAGGCCTTTCTAGGAAATTAGCAGTAGCTATAAATGTTGTGATACATTGCCTTGGATAATTGCCATGCAGTTATCTGTATTTACTGTATCTGTCCCTAACAAATAAACATTAAATGAAATGGAACTACTGATTAGAGCAGATTTAAGTGCAGTTCTTGAGTAAAAGCTCTTAGTTCTTTTCCACCACCGAACATGTTCCTGAAAGTATGAAACGGTGCCTTAAGTAACACAGATCAGGCAAGTAAAAAGGTGAATTTCTTTATGAAGTATCATGACGGCTTACTGAGGTATGTATGTACAGTATAGGAACATTTATCATCCTGCTCGGCCCTGACTGAGAAAGTAGGAGAAGTCTTATTCTACAGACTGACAACCAACAGCAATAGAAGGTAAATAGCAGCTTGGCTCCCAGATGAAAGCTCGAGTTTTGACTTTCACAGTTTACTCAGAACTTTTACATAATCTTTCACAGCTCTACTGTGGATAACAAAACAAACACAAGGCTAAATCCTAATGAATATGACCTAGTTACATCTAATACTGCCCTCACACCAGGAGAAGTGTTAAAACCACGGCTGCGCTGTGCTAAAAGAACAGTGCATAGTGCTGAAATTACATCTAATTAACCTTACAGAAATTACATTTTAACAGGTGAATTCTTACACTGTTTTAATCCTACGTGACCCATAACAGATTTGCTCCTCACAAACACAGACAGGTGGCAGTCTAACAGAAACTATGTGTTGATGTTGAGGCAACAGGACTTTCAATCAATCATAAATGAAGGAGGAAGCTGTTTATCGTGTGTGGATGTGACCAAATAAGGTAATCTCCGGTGTCAAAGTGCAACACACAACATATATTCATATATTAGTAAGTTTCAACCAAAGAAAATTACAATTAAAATGAACAGTACCTCTGGTATTCCTCTTGTACTACTGTGCAAACATAACATCTGCCCTCAACTACAATCCTAAACAGTGTTATAAATCCATTTTTATTCTTAAATTGATTAAAAGAAATAAACAAAGCATACAGGCCTGCATTTCTAATACGCTGGTTAACAGCCCCCCCCAATAAAAAATCCTTAAAAACAGACCCATAGTTGAACCTGACCACTGACCCCCTTCCTACAGGACACTATGTTAATGCTCTCGTTGTGGCACAGCAACACACATGAACACATATAATGAAATATAATGTTTGCCTGTGTGACAATTTCACTTTAAAACTTAAATATGACACAAACTGATACAGTAAGTTAAAAATTAAAACTGAAGCGAAGCTCTTCAGGCTTCATGGATGACTGTAGATGTAACCAGTGAACCTACTACAGATCTTTTCCACGTGCAACAGACGTTAGTTGCACCAAAACCTGCAGTGTGTTACCTAAACAGCCTGATATCACACCTGTCTGTGGGCTGTCACCATAGTTTAGCACCTGTGTTGTAACAAGAGTGTGCATCTTTTTCATTATTAATTTATACTGTAGTTACTCACTTAATTACATTACTCGCATGTGTGTGACAGAGACAATGTATGTGTGTGTGTGTGTGTGTGTGTGTACCCTTATTTCATTACATCCAATGCCCTAAAAGCATATTCACATCAATTTAGTGCCTGTCTGAGCAGCATATGAAGTGAACTGTACATTTCAATATTAGGTCAGGAGTTTCTGGGTCTTTCCCGGTGGTTTGATTTGATTAAACTGGCCAATGAGGGAACATTGAGTTAGATGCTGACGCTGTATTTTCCTCGAAAAATTTAACTCATCACTTTCTGCATCAAGAAAAGATCTTAATATTGATTATACCAGGAGGAGGATTTAATTTGGGCAGCTGGCTCTGACTGACTTAAGAAGAACGTATTTTATGATTAAAATCTTGTGATGTTCCTGTGAAACAAAAACTCACACACACACACACACACACACACACACACACACACACACGCACACACATTATTGGAGTGCATGCATAAAACACCATGCACTGTATGTACTATAGCAGTAATGTCTATGCCATAAATCACAGTGGAAAGTCTTGTTTCTGAGAATTTCTGAGACCTGCCTTTGATCACAAAACCCTATTTGGTAAAAATAGTGTCCTGGTAAAAACCACGATAAGGACTTTTCATGTTAGATGTGACTTTATGCAAACTTTCATAAATTTATATGCATTTTTAATAAACTTAAAGGACCATTTCGCTGATTTTCAACCTCATCTCTCCCTATCCTAATTAGGGATATAGTGTGAAAAACAGATGTTCTCTGTGTGTCTGGGGTGCAGCTGCAAAATCTGTTTTTCTTCCGGCACTGGCACCATCATTTGACGTGTGCAGTGACATAGTTGAGGGCAAAGAAGAACTTCAAGCCTTCAAGGACGGTCAGAGGTGGGTCTCCCAAAACAATCTGCTGTTACACTAGCGGGAAAATCAGACACTAAAATATCATACTACTAAATACTTAATACCAGTATATTTGGAAGAAAACTAGTCTCATGATACGCGGCCGAATATCGGGCTGTGGAATCAGACACAACAGAGTGTAGAAAGAGACAGAGTGACCACTGAAGTGATGTCACAGCCGCAGCCTGACACACAAACTTCAGCTGCTGAGATTCTCTGTGATTCTGCCGACAACTTTGTCTCTGCTAACCGTCGGTAGTAGATTGGAAAGGACACGTGAAATGCATTCTATTTGCTGTAGGATTCCCCCTAAAAGAGCGATACAGGGAATCTACAGCCTTTTTCTCAGTTTTCTCTAGTCTCTGGAGCACCAGTCTCAAAAATAATTGCACATTTCTACTACACAGGTGACCTAGTTTTAAGAAATCATCATATTTGCAGCGGTGAAGTTTCCCTTTAAGTCCTCTTCTGGTCATGAGTACACTGTAGACTGCTGAAATATAACATGCAACAGTAATTTCCTTATATTTGACAGGCAGCAAATGAACTAATGAATCTCATAGTGCTATAACAAATATTATGTGTTCATACATTTCCTTTTTGCAGACTCAGTGACCTGTAACCAGGTGTCAAAACCAGAGGTTGTTCAGGGAAACACGGGCGCTGCAGAGTGTTTAAAAAATATAAAACCTGCTGGCATTTGTTTTGGAAAGACGGAAAGAAAAGAGACATTGGAGGCTGTTTTTAGTAGATGTGGAAACAGACAGTTTGACCTTTAGGAGTTAAATCCAACCTGAACCCAGTTAGTTTCTCTCTGTTGCAGGTTTTGCATTTCATCTGCATCAATAGTCAAATGATATAAATAATTATTATACTGCTGCTAATAGCAACCTTTACAGAGCCTGGAAAGGGACACGGAGGAACTTTTTTTTTTTTTTATGGTCGGAAAAAAATCTGTTTTTCTTTTTGTTTTGTTTTGTTTGTTTGAAGGGAATGCAAAACATTTGACTCTGATTCTGAAATATTTTTGAAACTTTCGGAAATACCCCTTAAATCATTCTGTCTGCATTTGGCAAACAGGAACTCATCCTTTAGTAGGAACATATGGAGGATCTTGTGCCGTCACAGTCAGGTTTACGTATAGTAAAGCAAATAAGGAAATGCTGATAATACGAGCAGAGGTGTGTGTGTGTGTGTGTGTGTGTGTGTGTTTCTGGCTGTATTGCACAGCGAGAGCTGACTTTCAACATCATCTGCAGAGACAGAGCCTGTCCAAGCTGCAGGTCAGCAGGTTCAGGTTGGCACACTTTCTGAAACACATTCACATTTTGGCCGCGTGCCCATATCTCAGCTGCGTTTGTCTGCAGAGAGGATGAGAGAAAGAAAAGGCGGACGAAGAGCAACCGGGGAAGAGCACATGAGAGAATACAAAGCGAGAGGGAAAGGTAGAAAGAAAGAAGGGGACATCAATTCGCATCACATTCGTCGTCTTACTTCTCTTGCTTGAAATCTTCCTATTAGTAAAAATGCTGCTGGCACCGAGAGGGGAAGAATATGTGATGTGTGTGTGTGTGTGTGTGTATCCATGTAATTGAAAGATTACAGACCAGGTGTAACTGTAATCCAGCAATAACTAAATCCCTGATTCAGACTCAAACCATGGATAACCTCAACCACCTGTTTAAAAAGAAAAACTCTAACATAAACAACTTCACACATCAGCAGCTCCAAATGGCAAAAGAGGTTAAAATGTTGGAAAATCTTAAAAACTGTTTTGTTTTGTTTTTTATGAAGGAGAGAAAGGTTTGTTGGTAAATCGGTTAGAAAGGAAGCAAGTACATAAACGAGAAAGAGCAAGAGAGAGTCGCCTCATACACACAAAAAAGGATAATTAGTCCTCTTTGTCTCTTTCTGTGTTTTTACCCTCCTCTCATACAGATCCAGTAACAGAGAATAAATGGAGGAAAGGATAGAAGGAGGACACAGAGGTTTATTGAGCGAGTTATTGACCCAGAAACCTGCTGGTGACCACATGGCTGGCACACTGGCCTGGCCAAGCTGTCCGGGCCTTGACTACATAACTCATCATTCATTCACCTATAAACATTTTCCAACTTACAGAAATAAGTGTAGATTAATGATGTGGCAGAGACATAAATTACAAGGTGAAAAAAAAACAAAAAAACCCTGAAAATTCATTTTCTTTCCACTGAACTCACATGGATTTACTCTGAGGTAAATCAGTTTGTGTTTTTTGAAGCGGAACATTTTGGATTGAAGCTGCCAATGAGGTCAATTATGGCAATCTGTGCACAAACCATTAAAAATCCATCTTTCCACAATGAAATGATTACACGAAAAGAGGGAACAGTAGAAATATACAGTTCTTTTAAAGGCTTAAAATGTCTTTTTGTATATCTTTTATCTTGGGCAGATGAAGTGAGCATATAGTCACATTCAAACTGGATTCATATTTGGGGAGACAGCAAATAAAAACAACATGCTCTTCTGTGACTTTTTCTCATTATTCCGTCACTTTTTCAGCTGCTGCTAAATTATTTGAAATAGTCAGGGATATTCTCTGGGAAAGCCACATGCTCCTCATTACTAGTAAACATCATGCTGGTAATGAAATCATATCTTAATTAAATTCTTTCACTGCATTAAAGGGCAAGAAAACAAGGTGGACGATAGAAGAAACTAAAAGAAGAACAATGGCTCCGACGTCAGAGTCAATTTAAAGGTTTAACATCTGATCTCACCAAATTCAGAGTGTCTGTTAATTATCTTGAGTACATGTAGCACAAAAAAAAAGACTATACTGATCATATTATGGACTAAATCTCACATATTTTTGATGTAAAGTAAATTTAGATGTTCTGTATGTTCCTTTAAGTTTGCTCTTCATCTGACAACCTGACACCAAGTGTGCAGAGTTGTGAAAGTAAGTCAGAGTTTGA
Source organism: Thunnus maccoyii (assembly GCF_910596095.1). Taxonomy (NCBI): domain Eukaryota; kingdom Metazoa; phylum Chordata; class Actinopteri; order Scombriformes; family Scombridae; genus Thunnus; species Thunnus maccoyii. The sequence continues at coordinate 12,639,194 of NC_056543.1, forward strand.
ACTTCTCTCTAAATCTTTCTTTTTAATCTTCACTCCGTTATCGAGACGACACAGATGTGAAGGTGCAGGCCAAAATATTCCCAAAAAAAGTATTTACTGCATGAGGCTTAAGCAGTATAAGTTAGTATCTTCCATCCTTTTAGTGCAAAACATCCTTTTTTTTGCACTGTTGAATATTTTGTGCAGCTATTGAATATTTTTAATTTAACTCGTTTTCCATTGACAGTCTAAAAGTTTGTCTGAGTCATGAAAAAATGTTGCATCAGTCATCGGAGGTGGATGACTTCCCTTCGCCAATATTAGACTTAATAAAAACTTGGGCTTGTTTGTCATATGAACAGCAATATATATATATATATACACAAATACATTCAGTTTGTTTTGGTCACAACGACAGCAGCATTTCTGCTGTAATGACATTTCTTGCAACATTTTCCATCTGGGTGGAAACAGTCTTCTGTCTGGACGTCCAAGCCCTGAACTGCAAACTCGCATTTCTTTACAGCCAAGTTGAGCTCTGGACCTTCACCAAGATTTTCAGTCTATGTCAACAGAAAATTCACACCTGAATCCTCTTGGGACGTTCGGTATAATGACTAAATTTTATCCTGAGTCTTGTGTAAACCTGAGCATTAATCTGCTGGTGCATCTTGTATTTCTGTGTACACACATCCTCTATATCATATATGTGTTGGTATACTTGAAAGTGGGCTGAAGGAATGAGGGTCGGTACTTGTGAAAGAGGAACATGTACACATATGAATGTTAAACGGAGTATCTGTGTGTGTTTGAACTAGAGCTGATTGAATAATTATTGTTAATTTTTTTTAGGTGAAAATGTCAAACATTTGCTGGTTGCAGCTTCTCAAATGTGAGGATTTGAAGATTTTCTTTATTATACGTGAGAGTAAACTGAATATCTTTGGATTCTGGACTGTTGATCGGACAAAACAAGACGTTTGAAGACGTCACCATGAGCTCCACGAAATTATAACCAGCATTTTACACACAAAACAAAACAATCACTCAGTTAATGGAGAAAATAATTGTTAGTAGCAGCTCTAATTTGAACTGTTCTGTTTGGTCTGATCCTGTTCTCCGTTTAATGTAATTAAGTTACCAAACAGACCTTATGACATATAAAAATACTTTGAAAACAATTTGTATCTGATATGGGTGAATGGAAAAATCTACAATCTACGAATACGCAAATATTTGTCATTTCTAAAGTTTAAATGCTGGACCCAAGATGTCTCTACTTCACTGTAAAGTCCATTCTCAGTGTTCTCAAGTTTCCACATCACCCCTCTGTTAGTTGAATACTGGACCACGGTTGGCTCCAAACTAGCTGTGATGTCACAAATCCTGTTCGTAGGTACAGGTGCCTTAAACTGAGATTTAAGGTGAGCACAGAGAAACTTTCCACTTTCAGCAGATTAATGTGAAAACAGCCTTTTAGTGCCAAACTCTGCACATACATTATTCTGCACAGTGAAGCTCAAACCACCCAAGTGTAGGAACAAGAATAAAAACATATTTGTGACTGGAGGGAACTTTGAAGTTCAAGCTTTATTGTCATCTGAATAAGAAACAGATATCTCGGAAGTTAAGACTCAAGAATAACATAAATATTAACATTCGAGTAACATCGGGTCACCTTGTGGTATTATTGCTCATATATAAATGTTTTTATAAGCAGAGGAAATTAAGGCTAAAGACAAAAAGGTCAGTTACATAACAGCAGCGATGTGTTTGTGCACATGCTCATGGGACGCAGCTGTTAGTGCAACATCATGGTCGCACATATTAAAAAAAATATATAAAAGATGCAGCTGATTTGAAACATGGTGCACAAGTACTGTACTTTCTACGTCCGACTGTGACTTTTCACTGCAGTACAAGGACGTGATGCTACTTCCTGTATTAGAACAAAATGTTTCCAGTGAATACAAATCATGTTTGGATTAAGGAGATAAAATTACACCACTAGTCTGAATAGAGGGAGAGAGACAAATTAATCTGAAAATTGAGACTTTACTGTATTTGGTGCCGAGTTTGGAACGACTAGAAGGCCACGCAGTGTATTTCCATGGATGAGTCAGCACAATAAAAATTCCAGACAAGATCATCTGTGATCAGTTCAGGATTAAATTTCTGTTTAAATACACAATTTCAATCCATAAATATACTGTAGATATCACACAGGTATCGTATTAAACATGTGTGAAAGACAGAAAGAGAAAGAGAGACTGATATGTTTGGCTTGAAGCTGTTGGTCGCTAATATCTTAATTATAATGAAATATTTGCTCTAATTTTGTTCTTGTCGGTTGTTAGACGATAGTAACTAAGAGGAAGAAGAGGTGAGATACAAAGAAAGACTTTTGTCATCTGGTCTGTGTGCATTAATTAGCTGTTCCCACGCCATTTGCTCATTACCGCTACTGTCAAAGATCACTGGAGGTGTCGTGTATCACTCCCAAAGGACACACACACACACACACACACACACACACACACACACAGCCCACAGCTATATGAGCTGCTGGATAGGAGCCAGGTTTGTGAGCAGTGTCATCTACGTGACAGTCTGCAGCCACAAAAGCTTTTTGTCTGCTCAAGTGAAACCAAAGCACCTAAACATCTCACGTATGATCGACTCAGTGTGAGTGAGTCCAGGCAGTGTGCAGTCTGTCTGTAGGCAGGTGGTTGTTGTTGTGGTAGGAAGGACGTTTGCTTTGCTCAAAAAATCTTGTGACCACACTGGTGGTTTTACACGTTTCAACTCCATTACACGCTGAAGCATACAAGTTTTTATCATTTTTATCAACCTACAAGCAGGTTTCAGTCTAATTTCCTATATTTTTATCATCATCAGATCCCACAAAAGAAGAAAAAAAAACAACAACAATGAACTGATGCTGCTAACAAGTATTTTCTGTGTAGATAAAGGCTTATATGGCTTATTCCTCTGCACCATAGAGCTCCACTGTTGTCCAAAAACTGTTAAAAACACATTAATTGAGGCACAGTGTTGCTCTGAGTGACATGTTCCTTCATTACTGTGAACAAGGACACACTGTAGTTTATTTTGAGTCGATCCCACATACACCATCCTGCTGCTGGAAAAGTCATTAGTGCAGCAGATATGTTGTGCTCAAAGGCAGAATATAGTCCCAACAAATGCACCATTTACTAGCCTTTAAAAAAAAAAAAAAAAAAATCTGCTATATTTGACCCATTTTTTTTAAAGGTTTACATGTTTAGTAGGAACTTGGGGCTGAGTGCATGAACAAGGTCAGATAGTACCAAGAGACACATCATTGGTTTTGGTCTTTTCGTGAGATTTGTTGAGGAGACATAAATAATATAAATAGCAGCAGCCTCATCCCTTAACACAATGTAGAAGTCCATTTTAGACAACTTAAGAAAGAGGAATGGGAGCATGTCCTTGCCTTACAAATATTAAATAAAAAATATGACACTGAACAGACTTCTTTCGGTTTAAATTGTAGAAACTGATTAGGACTGACACTTTGGTTAGCAGTCCCCTTTATTGTTTATTTTGTTGGCCAGAGGGCTTTCAAATATGAACTATTGACTGTTGTCAAGAATTAAAACATAGAGGACAACTTGTGGGTGTAGCCATATACAGCATATCAAGAAATAAACAGTATTTTCTTCTGGAGAAAATCCTCGTGGGGTTTTTCTAGCTTAAACTTGTTTCTGAGCAAAGCAATTGGTGATTTAGATCAGAAATTCCTGTGAATGTAGATTTTTTTTTTAGCAGCAGATTCCACCACAGTTCACACTCAATATTTTAGCTCCAGAAATGTGCTTTTATCACAAAGTGACAGCATCAGATTGCTCTTGAACACACCAGCAGACAGAGTTTCCAGAGTAGTCAATGCTCACAGCCGCGAGACCGCATGATGATAATGTATTAAACAAAACAAAAAGAATAAATGGTCTTAACTGGGATTAACTGTATCTCGAGCAAGTTTCAAGTCTGCGGAAACCAGCAGATGGTTCCACTGTAGTACATTACAATAGAGCCAAACGGATGCTGCAGTTTACCGTAACAACATGTTGTGTTGTTACAGTAAACTGTGAGTTTGTATGCATTCGTGCAACCTCTGACGTTCCATCTTAATGCACCATTAGACGTCTGGCACTGTTCATCACTACCTGTATGTTCTGAATGAAGATGTTCACATGACTCGCATCTCTAGTAACGGCTTCGATGCCTTTTTATGAGTGAAGCGGTGGGAAAAAAAACTGTTTTAATGTAAAGAGGTCTAATAACCTATTAATGATGTTTTGATTCTATTTTCCTGTTATGATTAATATCCACTAAACCATTTTAGAGGACAGGCAATTATGCTGTTTATTCTGTGGAACAGCCAAAAGCAAAAAACTTTAATGAAACTTGATCGTATGGTGCAATTTTGGGAAAGATGGCGACGTAAAATATCATGAACAGAAGAAGCTGGAGGGTGAAACACAAAGGCAAAACACTTTCCCACCACTTTGCTTGTCCATGTTTATATATTAACTACAATAATGACAATAAATCTTGTCTGTCATGCTGCTCACACTGCAATCTACCTGGCTGATGAGTCACTCCTTTCTGAGAAAGTGTGGGAGGCTGTTGTTGTACTTGATCTACTAATTCCTGACAAAGCATCATCATTTCAACAAGTAAACATCGGCAGGAAGTGCTAATGAAGTGGTCTTAATCAAAAATGATTGTACAACCAATGCAAATGTTTTCTGAGTGTAGCTTTTAGTCATGCTAGCAGTATAGATAGATAGATAGATAGATAGATAGATAGATAGATAGATAGATAGATAGATAGATAGATGGATAGATAGAGAGATATATTTGACAACTGACAAGGATAAAAACAATAAAGTTAAAAGATTATTTCCAAGGTAGTTGTCTTAAAACAGGACAAAGGGGGTAAATTGGCAGATCTTCAAGTTATACAAGACATGTTAAAACACCTGCAAAACCAGACAAGACTGAAGTATAGAAAACAGACAAAAAACAAACTTACAGACAGGTGTTGAGAGTAATATGCAGCCTCACAGAGCTGCTAGCATGGCTGTAGATTTGCAGACTTGTTTCAACCCAATAATCTGTAAAATCTAGAGAGAGAAGGGGAAATTCGAAACGGTTGCAGCCTCTTATCTATTTTGCAACTACAAGCAATATTACTGTTGAAAGTAAATCGAACCTGTAGGGAAACAAGAAAACAAATCAATTGCTAAAAACAAGAAGCCTTAATCTTTTGTCTTTTTTATGTGTGTGTGTGTGTGTGTGTGTGTGTGTGCGTGTGTTAGTGTTGGTGATTTAAGATCTGGATTTGCTTCACACCCACTGTGACTAGACTAGAGAGTCATTTAATGCTTTAAAGATGAAAGATCTGTTAGTAACAGAAGGATTCAGTGAGCACAATCGTGGACCCGACCGGTGTGACTTCTTTCATTTCCATGAAAATGTCAAAGGAGGATTTCCTGGGAGGCGTAACACATCAGACCAACATTCATTCATTAATTACACATGACCCTCTCTGTCATGTGGAGGCCTGATGAGAGGTTGTCTCTTAAAACACTGTGGCAGATATAAAACACTGTAAGAGGGACGGAGTTTATATCGCTGTGCGCTGTCACTTCCCTCAACCAACCTCCATCACTCACGGAGGTCCTCTTTCACATCTGGATAAGGAATGTTTGATCTACATTTGCCCACACACAGACACACACACACACACACACACACACACACACACACACAGACACACAGACACACACACACAAACAACCAAGCTAAATATTACCTCAGAGGTGTCACTGTCACCAGTGTGCTGCTGGGAAAGGACTGTCTCTCAGCTGGATCTCCTGATCTCCAGTTACATCATTCTCAAAGAGTCGTACACATACATGAATCATTAACTGATTTTAAACTTTTGAGCCTCATTTAAGGGAACCACTAGTGCTATTTCTAGAGATTTATACATAACAGGAAATGTTGTTACATTGTGAAAATCCTCTAACTAACAGGTCACTGGAGTGGCACCTTTTGTTAATATGTTCCGACAGAGCGCGAGGCAAATTTCAGCAGCGGTGCAATTGCATATAAAATAAATAGAAAGACACGATTAGACGTGAACTTGCCCGGGGAGGGTTTCAACTTGAGAGAAAAATTCATGCTTATATGGCGGCTTTATGAATCTGCTTCATAAGCATTCAGAGATGAGAGGAGAAAGGAGAAGGACTGAAGGTAAATGACGGACAGAACTTGAGTTTCTGTTGAGTTTTGAGTTCAATCAGAGGCTGAACTGAACACAAACACACGGTCGGTGTGTCCGTTTCAAGATTACAGCTAACATCTGTACAGTTGGTCGAATGTGGTGAATCAACACACTGCACAAATGCTCCAACGGTCTTTTTTTTTTAATCTCACTTATTCATGCAATTTGACAGTTTGGATGTTTTTGAGCGAATGGGTTCATGGCACAACTCACAGTAGAGGTGTGTGCTGCAACAACATGCTCCAATTTCGCACGTGAGTGTGTGACAGCTTGGAAAGTTTTCAAAAGGTATCACAAGCTCCACTTATTTTCCTCCCGGCTCCCATGCTACCAGTAAATTTCATTATATCTAACACATTTTAATGAAGGCAACACTCAGAATGTTGTCAATCACACATAACTGTGTGTGGAAACAAATGAAATAAACATGGTGACCAGAAGCAATATGAAGTAGCTGCAATAGCTTCCTCTTTCTCTGGTTTAGACCATCTGGTGTCCTGCTGACACCCAACATGTCCGTCACATTGAGGCGTCTCTGCAGAGAGAATAAATGAGAGTGAAGGCCTGTGTTTGTAAAAGGAGGTGAGTTTGGCTGTGAACGTCTGCTATGAAATCCCCGTTCACCCAAACAGGAGGACGATGATGTCATTAAGACAAACACTCTCCTCTGTGTTTCCAGCCAGCGGTTTCCTTCTGACTGTTTAACATCCAAAACACATCAGGTTGACCACACGTCCCCCTCTGAAGGCCTTCCACATCATCGGAAAGCCACAGCCTCCTCGCTCCCTGCTCTCTTCTGTTGTATTTCCTCTGAAACTGGACGTCGATTAAGTTTCCTAGGAGTGCCAGCGTTGTTATGGCTGCAGTCACGTGATGTTAATCAAAACACAGACGTTGCTGGCCTGACGGCGGGGAGAATAACGAGCTAAAGCAAACAAACCCCATACATAGCGTAGTATTTATCCAGGGTTCCTAGAAAGAGGCGCGTTTCTTGAGTCTCTACCACAAAATCCTGAATGAAGTGCAAAGGTCAGCATTCATCAAGCCTGTCATGACTCACTTATAGCAAAGACACATCAACAGCTACTGTACTAGCAAGATTTTCATGACTGATGAAAATGTTGGTTTTCGGGAAGATTCCTTGTGATGTGACAGAGAAGAGACTAAATAAAAGCAGCTGTTAGCTTAACTAGGATGTAAATTCATGTAAGGAAGGTGTTATCATGGACTCACACACATTAAGGTGCTGAGAGCTCCTGCAGATTTTCTAATTTTTATCCAAGTATTGCTTTTCTCCGATGCACCCGTCACAAATTCAGGTGTGCAGAGACCTTTTCGATCTTTTGGGGGGGACAGCTTGTTCTCTCCATTGAAAATAAAATATGGGATCTTAGTAACGCCATTAATCGCTGCCTCGGTTCTCTAAGCAGAGGAAGAAACAGTGTCAGAGAGTCTGTATGTGTGTGTGTGTGTGTGTGTGTGTGTGTGTAACCTGGGCTTGCCAAGTGCTGACCCAGTTTCTCTGCTGAGGGTTGGCATCACCTGCGAGCAGCAGTCGAGTGCACAGAGAGTCATTCACACCACTGCAAACACGCACAAACCAAAACCAAACGTGATTGTGTTTGAATCTGTAAATCCATGAGACCTTAGATACCATAGAAACCTGTTTATGAGCATTTGCATGTGTGCGTGTGTGTGTGTGTGCGTGTGTGTGTGTGTTGACTCTGGCTGTCTGAAAGAGAGACTCGACACTCTTTAAACTGTTTTGGATTATTTTATGGCAGTCCTGGGTCGCCAGGAAGAGGCCATTTTCCAGTATGTTTATCCAAAACACACACACACACACACACACACAAAATTCAATTTCTTGTGATAAAAATAAGCATAAATTGGTGCATTTTAGTCCTTGATGATGATGCAGTTTGACTCGCTCACGTATGTTGTCTGACCTGTGTTTGCAAAAACATGTGCAGTGCTAAATATGAGCATTAATTTGCACAAACACACACGCACAGTGATTTAAAAAAATCTGTGCAGAATATTATGCGTGTGTGTGTGTGTGTGTGTGTGTGTGTGTGTGTCTGCCAGGCTTTTGCATAGTCATGGTGGAATTCCTGGAGGAGGAATATTCAAATGATGCGGGAAGATCAAGTAATAAAAGGTGTTTTTATTCAACATTAAAATTCACCAACATTAAAATGCAGAATCAAGCTTTCCCTTTTCTCAGAGGACTCTCATCAGGGAGCACATTTACATGAAAGAGAAATGTGATTTTCATAAATCAAGTGAAATCTAATTAAATGTTTAGTTGCAGTAGAATCCGTTCAGTTTACACGCTGCAGCGTTGAACAGTAAACCACATCACACCTAATAAACCCATATCTTTCTATCTCTATTGCAGTCATCTTATTTTCAAGCTCATGTGCAGCTTTATAGCTTTTCCCTCTTAAAAATGCCCTTTATTAGCTTTAAAAATGCATTAAGCAATACTTTCATGTTAACATGTTGAATTAAATGACTCCCAATATGTGAAGCTGCTACTGACAATCCCACTCAGAATCAACAGTCCACTTTGGACATCCACGCAGCTTTTATTTCATTTCAACTCACAGTTTTTACAGTATGTGTCTGGTTGGCGCCCCGGTGGCTTCAGTGTTAAGCCGTCAACTGTGAGCTGCCATGTCCCCAGTTCGAGTCTGACAGAGGACTTCAGTTGCACATCGTTCACCATCTTTCTCTCATTTCCTGTCAACTCACTACTGTTGCTAAGAACACATAAAGACATAAAATGCCCACAAAAATTCCAGCATTTATCTTCAGCATTTCTTTTACGTACTTATATGGTCACAATTTTAATTATCAAAATAATAACTAACATTTTTCTTTCTTCTTCTGGAGTGCCCCTGACGTTTGTATCTGTGTCTGAGTGCTGTGAGTTTTGACAGTCTGCTGTCATTTGCTGTCACCACAACTGCCCGTGAAAGACAGACGGCTAACACCGGTTACACCCCCCACATGTAAGAGTGAATGTGCAGGAGCTTAACTGTAGATCTCAGCAGGTGCTGAAATAACATTAACGGAAAGTAACATCTAGTCGCAATCTGTGCTGACACAACACACCACAACAGAGTGGAATACCAACTTTACAGGACGACGGATCCTCTAAAATATCGAATGTTAAAGCGGCAGACATCTCTATGCTACAACAAGTCCTCCAAATTAAACAACAAAATGCTATTTGTATCTGCCTTCCAAAAGCATTTGAGTTAAAATTACCACTTTGTTAAGATTAGGGAGCCTTTGTTGTCATGGTTACAGTAGTCAAGGACAGGGAATGAATTTGGTTATAATTAAAAGAAACCAATTGTGGATTTCAGTTGGAAGTGGGAAGCAAACAGAAACCTCCCTCCTCAATAACATCACACTACGTTCTCCTTTGCTCTGGATGAACAAGAGTCATAATTCCAACAGCTGCCAGAGAGATTTCTCACTCAAATGTTGTTTTTCAGGTGTTTACTGAAATGACCGATGCATGTCATTTTTCTCGGAAGGACAGTCTCAAATGTCAGCCGCTGCCAAGGGAGACACCCAGAGACCTCAATCTTAGATGTTGTTTTCAGAAATATCTCCAAAAACAGTTTTATCCTCTTTTAAAGAATGGGAAAAAAAATGAAAAAGCTGCAGAATCATTATAGTTTATAGTATAAAAGTGAGGAAACCTTTCACTGAAACTTTGATCTGTGTCCATACAATCTGCATTTGTAACAATGGAGCCATTAGTGAGTCTAGCAGTGATTAAACTCATCATCAGTTCAAATATGTGAACATCAGACTGTATTCCAGCATCACGAAGCCCATCAACGAGTCCACTTGTGAAGGTGAACACCCGAATGACGCTCACATGCCTCAGAAGGGAATGAACACCAAGACAAAATACAACCCTAACTTTCAGGTTTGTGTGTCAGGATAATTGCACAGTTTTAAAAAAAAAAGGTGACTCCACAACAGAAAGATTATGGAGTAGAGAGAGAAAACAGTAAAACCTGAAGATAACAAGAAACGGGTGGGTGGGAAATACTACAGGTAAAACCAGAAAAAGAAGAAAACATGGAGAGAAGTGAGACCACGAGAAATAGACTGAAGACAGAGAGATAAACGGGGGATTGCTGCGGACAGGAGAGCAGAGAAAGAGGAGATACTTTAGCAGTGAGGAATGTTGTTATGGAAAAGAAGGCTGGACCTCAGCTTCATCAGAGCAGTTTCTCTTCTCACACACGAACACACACATTCATTTTATCATCCTGAGTCTTTTAATTGACTCCTGTCATTCATTAAACAATGTGCGACCACATAAACACACTTTCAAAGAGTTGCATGACTTTCTGCTTCTCATTTTGCTGATTTCAAACTCTGCATGTTTGCTGGCTTCTGCATGTACACTTTGGGCTGGCCCCTACATGTCAGTGCATGTGCATGTGAGATGTATGTGTCTTTGCTCTCACACACTACAGTAAGTGTTTGTATGTACGTGTTTGCCCTCTGCCCCTTGTTCTTGTGTTCTCTCGGGTTTTCAGGCTTGTCGTCATTGTGCCTCTTTTGTCTGCAGCTGCTTTGTTCCCCCGATGGTTGTTCAGTAAAACAGCAGCGGCTAGTTGCTAAACCAGCGCACTGGTTTTGTGTCTCAACACAGCGGGACAATATGAACCAGGCTGGAGCTACATAACCGCCAGAAGACCTAAACAAAGAAGTGCTGGGAGCACTAATCGTCAGGACAAAGAGGGATGATCCAACCACTCAACCACAACCACACTCACCAAAACCCGAACGCATCCCCCTGGCTTCTGCAGCCCACCTGTCCTCCCACCAAATTTAGCTTCTATTTAAAGGACACATTATTTGCTTTTTGTGATTTTCTGTTATTTTTATACTGTTATGCTGTTGGATATCTATGCTAAACATGGTCAAAGTTCCAAATCTTGAGGTGAATGTTTGTAGAAATGCGCCCAAACAAGACAATCCCAGGTTTCAGCCTTCTCTGAACAATTTGTTTGCAGTGTGTTTTCTGCTTTCCAGATGAGATGATACCACCATGCACAGTTACATGAATGGCCGTCCGTTCTGTAACCTCCGTAGCTGAGGTTGTTCACATTGTCCACTCTCATATTTTGGATCAGGCTCAAACATGTGCGGATGTAGTTGAGTAGTTTGCATTTCAAGTAAAGAACAAGAAAAAGAAGTGAAATCTTACTACTATTGTTTGTTGACGTAGGCTCTGGAGCTGAACTATAAATTATGCAAAGATATTCCAGTAGAGTCCCAGAATAAATATATAGACCTGGAAATGTGCATTATACGTTACCTTTTAAATATCTTTTTAAAAAAAATTTCAGAAAGGGAGGAAGTGATATCTCAAAATATCTCTCTCAAAGACCTTGTTTACACTTGGTTTTAAAATACGTCTTGGGCGATCGGATCACAAATGGACAGTGCTAAATACAACGACCACCAGGATGCATTGTGATCCGATCACTCAAACCACTTGCTGAGGTGGTTTGGGACTTACTACATATCTAGTGTAATGCGTGTATGCGTCCCCGACAAGGACGTAACAATGCAGGACGTGGTGGTTGACGACTTTGTCTTTGACTTTGTCCTGATAACTGCACGGGGGCCTTTTGACCCGCTAGTGGAAGTGATGTAGGCAGTAACAAAATCTGAACACAAGTGGTCTGCTGGACACCGCGGAGATGTATGATGGACACAGGTGTGAACGGCGATGTGTCTTGGCTGATCGTGTCACATCATGCCTGGACTTTGTGTGTTTTTTCGACTCTTTGTGTTTTTGTGTTCTTCGGGGTTTCCTGTGTTACACTTCTGTTGTCATGTCCTTCTGGTCATATGGTTTTGCTTGTTATGGTTTGGGCAGTGGGTTTAGAGGACTGCATTATTAGTTAGCTTGTAGTGTTCTGTGCTTTAGTTTATTCTGGGATGGTTTGAATTATGCTGGGTTGTGATTTAGAGTCTTGTGTATCTGGGTTTTGGTTTTCTGTTACTCTGTGTTTCCCTTGTGTGTTCATGTTCTCCTCCTTACACCTGCCCTGCATTCATCCTCGTTGGCCCTGCCCTTGTCTCAGTGTTCTCCCCCAGTCTGCTGTCACCTTCACACCTGCCCTACATCAGTCTCGTCAGCCCTGCCCTGCTTTCAGCGTCTCAGTGCTTATCAGCTCCCAGCCTGCCCCTGTGTCTTATCACTTGTTCCTCGTTGTCTGATTAGTTTAGTTTGGTTTTCAGTTGAGTTTTGGTGGATCATTGTTCTGTTCGGTTCTGTTCTGTTCTGTTGAGTTTGCTCCTCTCTGCTCAGCCAGCTTCTGTTTTGCCTCCGCAGTCCTGAGACTAAAGAAGGTTTTCTTCAACCCTGTATTTTAGTCTCTGTATTTGGGTCCATTCCTGCTACTCCACATGACAGGTTGCTTATGTGCAGATCACAGAACACATTTTAAAACCAACAAACAGCCTCAAAGAGAGATGTTTTGGATTGACAAGCCCTATTAGCTACAGTATATTTCCATCCAAATGCAGTGCAGAATTTAACTGAATTTAACAGGAAATTGGCAAAAGAAAATTTGAATGAATGCATGTTTCCATCTGTTATATTAGGAGTTGTTTCATTAAGATAAACAACTGGTGGTGCTGGTGGCTTTCCAGTTGGGTGTCATTAAACCATTGCAGAGGATGAGACCACAACAAGATGACTCAGTTAAAGGAGTGCCAGTCAAACCTAAAATGGTGAAAAACTGTTGAATACATGATAGAAATGTGACTCTACTGTCCTGTAAACACCACAAACAATGTTTAAAGCCCCCTGAGCAGCAGCTATGTCATTTAGTTTAGTTTCTTGGGCTGAGGAGTCGTCAATTAAGCAATATTACACTGGGTGGAGGGTGTGCTTTACCGTCATTCAGTCACTTCAGTGACCGCATCACTGTCGTACCAACAATAAGGTAAAGCACACCCTCGAGTTTAATATTGTGATTATACGACATTTACCAACGAAATAAAAGATATAAACAAAATGTATTCATATTGTGAGGCAGTTCGCTCTAGAAATAAAAAAACTTTTTGCTTGTGTCATCTCCGTTTCCATGGAGATACATGGGGTATGACTGGAAAACAATCACTCACATCAGTTGACTCTTATGTAATAAAACCTAGTTAGCTACTCCAGCAAGTAGGCCAACCTTTAGTAACCACCTAGCAACAGAGACGATTTCTAGTCCCTGTTGAGTCAGCCAGCCAATTTGAGCTAATGCTGTCTAGAGATCGCGACATTTTTAAGCTTGTAGCGCCGTGTCACAGACTCACCGGCACAGCTGATGGAGGATGCCAGAGTGGGAGCTGAGATATACTCTCAACTGAGGGGAAAATGGCTATGTTTTACTGTGTATGGGGGTGCCGGGTAACGATAAAAAGTGGAGAAGGGTTTGGGTTTTTCACTGTGTGTGAGTGTGTGTGTGTGTGTAACTCATCCCGTTCCAAGTCTCAGAGTTCAATCCACCTGATAAAGGGTCCGTTTGGTTTCCCCACAACCCTTAATCAGTTCAGTTCAATCCAGTTTCACAAACATAAAATGACAACTCAAAACAGAAAAAAAACAAGTTTGCCAAGTTTACATATCTTCGCAATTCAAATGAACCACAAGTCATCTACCCAGAAATGACTGTTGTTGTTAGCGTGACGTCATGGTCTGTAGTTCTAATGAATGGCAGAGTAATATTTTTAGTGATGAGGCTTTTTTCATTTGAGCACAGCTCGGTCTGCTGTTATGCTGATTTGAGCACGTTCTACATGTCTAGTTGACCAGATTACTTCGTTGGAACTACGTGTTGTATAATTTGTAAACTGAGTAAAACCCTAACCCATTCTTGACTGGAAACAGTAGTTTTACAAAATAATCTTAACTCCAAGGCCACGCTTGGTTTTTTTTCAGAGCTGTCAAACACATCTCAAAGTTTTCATCAGCAGATGAAGTTTGCTCAGTTGTTATGGTGACTAAAAATACTCCATATACCGATGAAGACTGTGAGCTGTAGTTGAAAGCTCTTGGGCAAAAAGCTAGTGAATGTGCCTTGAGTTAAGATGAGTTAAGATGAGTTAAGATTCTTTAGATGTGTTTTATTGTTTGACTGTACATTCCCATTAGGTTAAATTTTACATATTCTCACTGCTAAAAACACAGATTCACAAAAAGTTTGTCTCCTGTTGTCCATCATCAGGAAAATGTAGCACACATAACATTTCTGCATCTTCACCTGATGAGCAGCTGTTGTTGAAAGATGGATGAGTGACACTGAACCTGAGTCATCACACTATCTGTCATTGGTTGGATAATGTGTAAGGTTGCGGTGAGAGAAGATCAACATCTTCAAGAGAAAGCCAACGATGTGAGATTGAAGTCGTGTTTGAAAAGCAGAGTGCAAATCGAGGACACTGAAGATTCGGCGGGTGCAGAAGGTGACTCTGCCGTCTGGCATGAGCAGGTCGGTCAGTGTGCATCCTTATGAGCAGGCGTGTGGGTGTGTGTTTGTGTATCCACCCAGTTTCAGATGATAATTTTACACCACAGGAACCTCCAGGAATCCACCTTTTTTTGAAACTCAAGAGTCTGGTTTCAGTTTTTGGTTTCTGTGCTACACTTTCTTGCCACGTATTAGTGGAGTTTGCAAGGCTGGAAGCCACAGACTACTCGGATCCTCGACCCTCAGGTATATTGTCTTTCTAGCATTTTCAACCTCTCGTTTATCAGTCTGATTTGCCTAAAAATCATGGTGATTCAGACCAGTTGGAAAACCAAACAGTAAACGAATTTTTAGTTCCTGATTTAGTTTTTTTGGTAAAAAAAACTAAATCAGGAACTTTTTCTTTTTACCAGGACTTAACGACCCGTAACCAGGAACATCCCATAATCTGAACCTTAGAGAACATGTAGGGCAAAAAGGACATCGTCATTTGTCTAAATATGGTCTCCACTGTTCTTGAAAAGTTGAAAAAGTCCTACCTACAGATGTAAAATGGTGGTTACTGATATGTTGTTGTACCTGGAACTTCATTTTGTACCATCTCATGAAGGGTGCTGAAATGTAATACTTGCCTCCAAAGAGGGCAGTGGAAACAAAAGCACAAAAGCTTGGTGCAGATGTGAAGCTCATTAGCAACTGTGCAGGTTAGTTTTGAGAATGATTAACTAGAGCCAGTAAAATATAGGTGTGCTGTAGAAATATTATAATGAGTGAAAAAGAGAGGATCAAGTATAAGTATTTTTTACAGTTCAGATCCAACAACCACTAAACAACTGCCGTCACTTCACCCAACAGTTGTTTGTCAAGAAAGAGCCTCATCTTCCATCTCATATTTAGAGTCAGGACAGTTTCATCTTGACATACGCCCCCATATGTTTTTTGAATCATTGCAGGTATTTTTGCTCTGCATGTAACCGCTCATAGGGGACACATTGATGTAGAAAACAAAGTCACCTTGGTTTAATATGTCTCAGCGGAAGGTCTCCATTATGTACACTGTGAAAGAAAAGCGTCCTGTATGCACAGAGGTGATGTCAGCTGATTTTGATCAGAAAACAAGCAGCTTTCCAAAAATGTCACTCTGAAAATGCTACTTTTCTGTATATCATAATTATTCAATGTATCAAATATAAATACTTATGGTGTTTTCCAATTCTCAAAAAAGGGCTTTGCAATTTTTAATGATTTTATCATTTGCTCTGTTTTTCAGGGGTGTGTGTCAGTCATGGCCACAGTTGAGGTTCCTTTTTAAATTATGCATTCGTTAACTGCCAGGGTGGAGAGACTGCAAACACACACACACACACACATAACCAGTGTTGGTGTTTATGGGTATGTTGATCCCTCTGTGGCAGAACCTCAACATTGACCTATTTTCATTTAATAAATCAGCGCTCTTTTCTATTTTACTTCCCATTTTCACCCCCTCCTCATGCTGTATGATTCACTGTTCTGTCTTCACAGCTTCCCGTGACACATCGTGAAATTCTCCTTTTTAGGAGCCATACATTGATTAAGTTTATAAAATGCTGCCAATCATTAACAAGGTAATAAGTGACTCAGTTTACTAAAGGAACACTGGCTGCTTTCGGCCAAAGTGACCTCATATCACTTCTCTCTGTTTGTCCTCAACTGACTCTCAGTGGTGGAGGAAGTATTTAAATATCTTATAAAAATAGAAATACCACACTGTAGAAATACAAGTAAAAATCTGACTTAAGTACATGAGTATTAGCAACAAAATATACTACCAAAAGTAAAAGTACTCATTATGCAGAATGAGGTTGGATGTTGGATTAAATTTATTGATGTGTAAGCATGATGGGGCAAAGTTTACTTTATATAGCATCTAGAGTAATAATGTATATCATAAAAAATTATTAGTTTATTGTATTTTGTATTGATTATCTGAACCTGCAAAGTAACTAAAGCTGTCAAATAAGTGTTGTGGAGTTAAAAGTATAATGTTTGTCTCCAAAATGTAGTGGAGTGAAGTACATGTACCTCAAAAGTACAACAAAATGTACTTAGTTACATGTCACCACTACTCACTCTTTTCCAGGGTTACATTGTTATGTGCAGAAAAAAGCCTTGCGATGGTAATCAGATGTCAATGATCGTATGATAAGATGCTATGATGCAGTTTGATTAGATTGTTATTGAAAATATGATCAAAAAGCACATTTTATGTGTGCAAAAACGTCACAGAGTGATGACGGAAATGACAGATTTTACAATTCACGATTGAAGTTCAAGTATCAAACTTCCGTATCGTGACGTATTTTCCGGTGAAACTGGACAGACAGGTAGGAGATAACGTTTGGAGGAATTTGATTTGAACGTTGAAAAGTGGGCGTTATAATGAATCTTATCTCTGTGCCACTAAAAGGGATAAAAGATTTATTGATGGGCAGATGTCATGATATCATTGGTTGAAATGGGTTGGTTCAAGCCTACATAAGCACACGTCATATTTTGTATTACAGGAAGAAAACACGATTGAATTTGACGTAGGAATGCAAAGAAATTGATTTTTTTGTATTTTTTGGCATATATAGTTAAACATGTGCACAGTATGACCGGAGATGT
Organism: Thunnus maccoyii; assembly: GCF_910596095.1. Classification (NCBI taxonomy): domain Eukaryota; kingdom Metazoa; phylum Chordata; class Actinopteri; order Scombriformes; family Scombridae; genus Thunnus; species Thunnus maccoyii. The sequence continues at coordinate 12,656,675 of NC_056543.1, forward strand.
GATCTTAAAGGGTTAAAAAGGCATTTTTCATTTCATCTCAACTTAAAAACATTTAAAATATGATATATAAATATAAAATGTATTTATTTCTTTAGTTTAAAGGATTTGGCGGGCAATTTTCCATATTTTTCTTATTGTCAACAAATCTCATGTGCAGAGCCAAACCAACAATGAATTGATAATAATACAACTTATTCCTCTGTGCCGTAGACCTCTGTTGTTGTCCAAAAACTATTAAAAACCACAACATTACACTGAGTGTTCCTTCATCACAAAGATTACAGCCATGTTAGTTTGTTTATCAGCTCCAAAGACTAATAACAGCGTTCACATTTTCAGTCTCCAGAGAGTAGTTCTGTGTAAGGTAGACTGTGTAGGAGCCACTGTGCATGTGCTGGGATGCAGATTGTTTACAGAGCTTATATTATAACCTCTTGACTTAAATTGTAAATAACATTCATATAAAGAGCTTCTGATGAGATGAAGGCTAAATAACTTTTAACTGGTGTTACTTGGCAGCAACAGAAGTGTTTTTTCAGATAATAAAATTATGCGTGTTGATCATCTTTATACTTTTTATGTTACCTTCAGGGCACATCTGTTTCTTACACTTAATAAGTGCCCAAACGTGTCGTGTGTTATGGATCTCACAGTTGCAGTTAATGGAAAACATTTTCGCAGGCCAGTTTCTCTCTTTGACTGGGGATAATCCTTCAAGCTGCACGTGTACTTGAAATAAATATACAGCTGGAATTTGTTTTGGCTTTTCCTGTGCGCTGCTGAAGACTGGTGCTTGTGTGGCAGGAAGGGTGTCTGTGTTATTCCCCGTTCGTGACAGTAGCACTGAGGGACTCGCAGAGAACTGCTCCACTGAGGATGACAGCAATGAGATTGAACATCACTGTTTGCAGACACGAAATACACCGAACATGACAGAGCTGCTGGTTTGTTCGATTGTGCATGTATGTTAGGCTGTGAGTTACGGTATATGAAATCACAGATGAAGCTCTGTCTGGCCCAGCACCTACCGCAACATCAAGGCCAGCAGGGTAGCGAGGCCAGCAAATGAGTTTGGCCATCAAAAGGAAAAGAAGGGGGCTTGTTTAGGACGTAATGAGTTTCAACCCAGCGACCCACCTATATGTTTTCATACAGAGCTTATTTTGTTCATGTCACACCCTCGCATGCAGACATCAAACATTTCCGTCCCCTCCTGCACCACTCCACCCTCGTCTCTCTTTACCTGAATTCATCTCTCACGTTTCAGGTTTATTTTGCTAGCTTTAACTACTGTTTACCCTCCTCTCCTGCGGTGGTTGAAGTGCATGTTTCTGCTCTACAGGGAGCGTTTGGACTATGATTAGGGAGGAAGGTTTGAGGTAAACAAGCCAGAATTCAGGTCAAATATTCTCAATGTTACACTCTGAAAATAGATTCAAAACAGAGCTACTGTGGGTGGAGTTTTCTCGCAATGAAGATGCTTTCAACAGACAGTTGACGATGAATAGCTTTGCACCACGGGAGTACTTCACTTTTCTGCATGTCCATCTGTGTTTTTGTATATCCTGTGTGTATTTATGCATTTTATCTGCATATAGACATTGTCTTTTAACAGGCTTTTCCTCAGAACGTGAGCTCAGGTATTTCCTCTGTAAAAGTCGGCTACAGCTGCTGTGTCACATGTGCATGTGTGTTCATGATAACATGTCTGCATGCCATCCTGCAGACTTTTTGCATAATTATCGCCTACAGGGGCTGTAAAGAGCCTCCCCACCCCAGGTCTGCATTTTGTTTGGTCTAACAAACAGCGAGAATATGTAGGTCACTCTGTACTTACTTCAGTGTTATTACTCACACGTTCTGTTATCTTCAAGTCTAAATTTAAAACACAGTATTTGAACAGGTGGATAATGTTAAAAATGCACTTTTGCACGTCTGGTCTATACATTTGACCTCCTGTAGACTAAAACACAGTGTTTTCCTCAAATTCCTGCCATATTCGTCTTTATAACATGTTGTTTTCATTTTTTTTTTTTACATGTTCTGTGTAATCTTCGTCCATTCTGTTTCTTTTCTTTACCAATGTTTTTCTTGCAGTGTTGTGTAATGGCTATTTTGACAGTGAAGCAAACAGTGGAATCGAATACTGAAAACAAAAGAAATTATAGCTTTCCTCCTTTAAATCACTTTTTTTTTTTTTAGCTCGGATGGAAAACAACACAAGGTCAAGGAAAGTTGAAAAGGATAAAAAGAAAACCAGTGTGCTCAGATAATTTACACCAGGAAACATAACGTGTTGACAGTTGGAACTTTTTAATTAATTTAAATCTTTATTCATCAAGAATTTAATGGACAAATACTAAAACTATACATTAAAGCATTTACAAACCTCATACTGAACAATACTTCTACTTTTCTGAGCAGCCAGATATTTACCATGAATTAATGTTAAAATACCATAAATAATTTAAAACAATACATTAAAAGGTTGTAATCCAATAAAGCAGTACAAAACACAATCAATTAAATCATACAAATACATAAAAACAAACAGTAAAGATCACGATTATGATTTTTATCCAGTCAGCTCGGACTTTATATCAACAAAATTATTTGCACATTTGGTTTTTGTGTTTTGATTCCTTATTCCTGTGAGAGCAAAACCTTCCCTGAGTGAAAAACGTTGCTTTTTTGTCATCTGACAGGTACAAATTACTAGTGTGCACATACAAATTATTAAACTTTTTACCCTTGATACCTGCCAGGTTATGTAGTTTTCAAGCAGATGTGATAATACAGGTTTCCCCACTGATGATTGATTGTAGAAATGGTCACATTTTGGTTTCTTTTATCTAAGAGAATTGGCTTATTGAGATTTTTTTTTTTACACCAGTCACCAAAGACAAAATCATTTATAGAAAGGACAGAAATGCCAGTTTCTCTTGAGATACAAGAAGTGGTATTTTGTGTCAGTTCTAGTCTCTTTCTTTCTCTCTCATGCACACAGACAATGGAGACCCCGGGGACGGGAAAGAGAGAAGCTTGAAAACCAGGTCATTCAACGATGTTAACTTTGAACACACAAGAGACATTTGATCTGCAGCCAGCACCTCTGTTTACTTCCTCACAGCACTTCTAGGGTCTCTCTCACACGTAAATGTAAAAATTATTTGTGGTTTTAAGGGGAGTTGCATGCTGGAACTATTTCTTGGCGAACAACAGTGTTGTCTCGTCATTACAGTGAGGTTGCCAGGTTTGGTATCATTGTGCCTGTTCACCGGTTGTATCCGGCAAGCTGCACTATGGCCGGAGACACGCAACTTAAATATGATTTGTTTTTGTTTTTTAAACATTTCTTTCTGGACAGGTTAAATAAACAAGATTTAACATGTTGTTGAGCTTGATGAGTGAGATTTTGGACACGGTTAAACATGTCTTGAGTCTTATCATATCACTCCCAAAAGAAAGTAGATAAGCACATTCCCCAAATGGTTAAACTGTTCCTTTAATAAATCAACAACAGTAGTGATAATGTTAAAACTAATATTTGTTATAATTATCAGTTTCCTGCAGACCTGAGAGTCATGAGCCAAATCATTTCACAGTTACAGCAAAACAAGCTGAATATTTTGGCTGAATGATCACCGCCGAAAAGCAAACAAGCATTAGAAAAAGAAAGGCTTCGGTGGGATGAGATATGATTGGATGATTGCTTCGGGGAACTTGAGTCATTGCAGAAGCAAACTTAACGGATATATCCACTGAGCCGTCTGTTTTCTACTTTCTTCAATCAGAGTTGTGGGAACGCTATCCCAGCATGCACTAGGCAAGATGCAGGGTACACCGTGGACAGGTTGTCTTCTGTCACACGGGCGTTAGGATACAGAAGGTGAAATTAAAGGACAAGGCTGTAGAGTCAAACTAACAATGAACTCATCCTACTTCATGTTTTGTGTGTGTATCCAAAGTCTGATACATCTTATTCCTCTGTGCCGTAGACCTCCGTTGTTGTCCAAAAACTACTACAAACACGTCAATGAGCCACACCGCTGCACTGGGTGACATGTTCCTTCTCCATGAAGATTACGGTCACGTTAGTTTGTTTAGAAACGGCTCCAAAGATTAATAACAGCGATCACGTTTTCAGTCTCCAGAGAGTAGTTCAGTGTAAGGCAGCTAGTAGTACAGGCTAATGTATATACATATATAGGCTATATAGGTACAGACTAAGGGCATTCCACAGGGTTCCATCTTAGGTCCGGTATCAGTCACCATCTATATTAATAACATCGGCATGTCCCTCAATAGATGTAATTTACATTTTTATGCAGATGATACTGTTTTATACAGTTCAGCAACCTCTATCCAGTTAGCCATTGATAATCTGCAACTCTCGTTTAATAGCCTACAGTAAGGTCCTTCTAAACCTTAAACTTGTTTTAAATGTAGATAAAACAAAGTTTATGTCTTTCTCAAGAACTAAGGAAATTGACATATGTCTTCAGATCTGCACTTTAAATGGTACACCGATTGAGAAAGTTCCTCATTATAAATACTTCTGGATGCATCTGGATTGATGACAAATTCACTTTTAAAACCCACATAGACAACTGAAGTTGCAAATTAAAGATGCAGCTTGGTTTTTTGTACAGGAACAGGTCCTGTTTCCCATTGAAAAGGATTGTGGCAACATTATTTATAGACATGCTCTTTTCTCTAATCTTAAACATCTGGATGTCTACCACTCAGCTCTTAGATTTATTATTGACAACCCATATGGCAGCCATCATTGTGTCTTGGATCAGAAGATGGGCTGGCCCTCCATCTCTGTCAGGCAAGATCAGCACTTTTATCTGCTCAACTATAAAGGACTACTTAAAAAATTACCACCTTATTTATTGTCACTCTTGTGCCTAAGGCATTATATTTTTAAGACATTATACTTTTAACACCTGTTCTCAGGACTTGCTGACACTGTATGTTCCTGCAGTAATCTTGGAAAGACAGCCTTCAGATATTTCACCCCATTTGTCTGGAATAATTTAAAGCATAGACTGAAACCTGACACACTGATATCGATAGGACAATTCATAAAGGGTCTACTGATTTTATGTTTTTCATAATATGCTTGTACTTTTATTTCTTTGCCTATGCCAAATATATTTTAGAATGCATTTATTTATAATTTGTCATGCCGTTGTCTATATGAATGTATGTTTAAATCTTTACTATTTTATTATTATATTGCTGAATTGTAGATGTAACGGACGTTCCTGAGCTACAGCAGTCTTATATCTGACTGGATGCACATCCGTTACCTTCTGTGTGATCTGTATTGTGTTCTGTGGCTGCGCTGATTGAATTATGGATCTGAACCACAAACAGCTACTGGTTGTTCTTTTAATGAAGACTAGATGGTGGTTGTGTCCCTGTACAAGTCAATAAAAAATAGAAATGTTCTGTAACATACAGTTTGTTCCACACATGCGGGTCATCAATCCAGTTAGCAGATAAACACAAAGAAAACCCTGTAGCGCTTTGAAACACGTGTCTACTATAAAACTTACAAAATGGCATTTACAAAGTTTATATTTGAATGACGCATAGCTGCATGTTCACAATCATAAGACTAACATTTATAATTGCATACTGCTACGTCTGCATTGTCTACAAACCAAAATAACCATGACCAAAAATAATACATACCACTTCTCAGTTAGCATAGTGCGGACTGAGAGTGGCATAGCATTGATGTCAAAACTGCGACCTCTTTAAGTGACAGTACAGGTATTAACACTTCAGTTTGAATTGAAAGTACCATCCAGCTACACTCCATTTTGACAGGGCAAAACAACAAAACAGTTTTTCAGTGAAAAAAATAGACAAAAATATAAGCAAATCATTGGACAAATGTGCACAAATTATAACATTTGCAGATATTCAAGGCAAGGCTCCTACAGATTTCTCCCCCTCTAAAACTTCCATAAAAGATCTTCACATCTTCTCAAAGGAGTATTTACCCTTAATCATGAACATAAGTTTTTCAAGAGCAGGTTTGGATACACACACGACACCTGTAAGTAGATCAATTCATTGTTGGTTTGGTTCTGCACAAGAGATCTATTTACAATATGAAAAATACAAAAACTACCATAGTCCAAACCAAAAGGCATTATTGTGTTATCCATTCAACACTCCCACCAGCATGATTCCTGCTGATGAAGCTGCATTTATTATTTTTTTTATATCTTTGTCAATACAAATGATCAGTCAACTGCATGTGGGACATCGTACAGAATCCTTAAAAGCAATGCAACACACTTAATTATAAGTCGGCTGCTTAGACTGTAGTCGGGCCGTCTCTTCTTCTTCTCTCCATTGTTTGACTTCGTGTGTCCCTCCCCAAGCAAACCCTTTGATGCAGTTGCTAGGCAACCTCTGCTCTCTCTCTCTCTCTCTCTCTCTGCCCTCCTTTCTCTCTGAGCAGCCGGCAAGCTCGTCTTGACAGACTGAGTCAATGATGTAAGTCAGCTGTAACTGATTCAGTAACATGTGCATGTTACACTTATGTAAAGCTTGGTTGTCATTTCACCATATTGGTCTGAGGTCAGATTTTATATTGGTCCTTTTTGAATGCTTTTCTTACTATAATACAGCCAGAGACCTATTTGAAATTGATGTTTGAAATAAATCACACTGACCTTAAAAGATCCTGTCAGCAGGCTGTTGGTGTCACCCTGTTTTCATTGAACTGAAAGCTATAGAGCAGGAGTCACTCAGGGTGAAAAGTGCCCCTGACTGTGTGCAGTGTAGTGTGGAACTATTTCACTGGAAATATAGGTTTGAAATAATCCCTTCATTCAAAAAAAATTGGTCTCATTTAAAAATATTGCAGCAATGTCCTACTTAGAAACTTCTCCATGTGGTGTAAAATGGTGTAAAACATGATGGCAAATACATTCAGTTACCAGTTTATTAGGTTTAACTAGCTCAAAATAAAGCAGACCTAAAAAAAAAAGTTCAGTTTTTGAGAGGTGTTGATTCAAGTTGGTGCTGAACATTTTAACCTTCATGAAAATAGCATTTATGGGAGCTCTTGTGTATTAGACTGTATTCATTTCAGCTAACCTGATAAACTAGCAACACTGTTGTGTATATTTCAATAATAACTTAGATTGTTTCTGTTTGCCTGACAGCATCTAGTATTTCTACTACAATATTTTGATCTTTGGTGTTCTCACTCTCATTTGTTTATGGATATGTCATATATCATCTTCCATATGTCAAGACATACATCATTAAAACAGATCAGAACACCCACACACAAATCACAATGTCCATTCAAATCCATAGCAAATACCAACAGACCAATAAATGAATAAATAAATAAACACAAGGCAGCCAAGGCTCTCAAGTTTGAGACAAAAATAAGCTACAGTAGGCAACATTTTCACAAAGTTCCTGAATAATTCAACAGCACTCCGATCCCAATGCAAATGTCTCTTAAAAAGAAAAGAGAGAGGAACTAGCAGCAACAACAAATAATTAAATAACAGAGTTGAATTATTAGATTGTTCCATGAAATGTAAAGAAAAAACATAAAGTTTTATCTCCTGTTTCAATTTTGGTATCATCATGTCCCCATTTTTCTCTTTTTATTATTAATAATAATAATAATAATAATAATAATAATAATAATAATAATGAGTTGCTCTTCAAAACATATTGCACACAAGTGTTTGCATAATTCATTTATGTAAAGTATTAGAATGTAAATTATGTACATAGCTTTAGTAAGTTTTTTTTTTTATTATACTAATTAAATTCAAATAAATCTGCTTCCTTACATCACAGCCTTGCACCGCTACATACATGCTTCCTACATGTACTAGATGGATGGATGGATGGATGGATAGATAGATAGATAGATAGATAGATAGATAGATAGATAGATAGATAGATAGATAGATAGATGATAAATGATAAATGAATACAAATAAAGGCTGAATTATATAACTAAATAGACTCAAATAGAAAAAATAAAAATAGAATAGAAACTAGAGATGTAACCATAATTATAATATGCTATATTTACTTGGTAAAACATATAATGATAAGAAAAAGAAGAAGAGAAAGAAGAAGAAGAAGAAGTGAACAGACTTGTCATGCTGTCTTTTTTAATCACTTTTCTTTTCAAATGAAATCGATTAAAATCCATAATTGATGACAGGAGCGCGCGCCCCGGGCCACGCGAAAGGGGCGCTGTGTGAAGTGCATCAACATTAACCACGTGACTTCCTGTGTCAACCTTCAGAATAAAGGCTTTGACAAACACTTTACATTTAAGTTTCCTCGGAAACACGTCAGAATAATGAAGCAACTACAGATACACCTTTAAAGATACAAACTGCGCTTCCGTCCGTCCTCTCGACCACACACACCGCACCACTAACGTCTCATTCTTGCACTCTGAAAGCGGAATCGCCGTGTTTCCGGTTTGCTTCCGGCGGAGTTGTGCGAGCTTGACGCAGGGGGTCGCGAGCTGCTGTTGTCAGCCTGCAGCATCAGAAAACAAACAACAGGCGCAGCAGGCTCGTTATAAACGCCGGGAAAGATGGTGGCTAAACAGAGGATCCGCATGGCCAACGAGAAACACAGCAAGAACATCACGCAGAGAGGAAACGTGGCCAAGACGCTGGTGAGCATCCGCTGACAGCATGGCATTAGCCCAGATAGGTGACGTTCAGAATGATGATGATGATGGTGATGGTGTGGTGGTGGTGGTGGTGGTGGTGGTGGTGGTGATGATGGTGATGACCGTTCAGTGTGTCCCGGTTATCTCACATGTGTCCCCCCTCCAGGTGTGGTGGGAGATGGAGGATCCAGGTTTAAGCTGAGCTGTTTGAATAAAAAAAAATTTGATTTATTCAGTCTCGATTCTCTCTGCTCGTTACCGCCCTCCTCACAGTAACTTAACGTTACTTTGTTGGTCAAGGATGGTGACAAAAATAAAAAGTTTTTTTTATTATATTATACACAGAGGTTAAAGTTCCATGTCTGATATCAGCCAGAGAGCAGTTTTAAATCCATATAATACTTAATTTAATATATTGTACACATTTCATCCTGAGCAACTTTTCAAGCTCACAAATCTTTTCTTACTTTAATCTTATACAGACTGGAAGGTCAAGTTCTGTACTTAAGCACAATTTTGAGGTACTTCTACTTGTACTTGAGTATTTCCATTTGATGCTACCACATTTCAGAGAGAAATGTTGTACTTTCTACTCCATTACGTTTATTTGACAGCTTTAGTTACTTTACAGATGGAGATTTGACACAATGGATAATAGAACAAGCTTTTAAAATACAACACATTGTTAAAGATTAAACCAGTGGTTTCCAACCTTTTTGGCTTTTGACGTCTTACATAAAGCAGTGTGTAGTCTGGGTCACATTTCAGATGTCTATGAGTTGTTAACAGCTCCACCAAATAGAGATTTTTCTCTCTAAACTTCTCACATGGTTTCATTTCAATAAATGTTCAAATGATCCAATATTTCACCAAAAATCAAAGATTAGAGAAAAAGTCCCAAAACTGAAAACAGATTTGTGTATCACAACTTTTTTCTTCTTTCCTCTCCGATTAATCATCTCACGACCCCTCAGATTTATCAGGTGACCCTTCAGAGGGGCCCGACCCCTAGGTTGGGAACCACTGGACTAAACTAGCTAACTGTAGATAAAGTAGTTCAAACTAGCTCCACCTCCAGCAGCTACAACAGTAACATGCTGCTCTAACACTGATGCTTCAGTATTAATAATCTAATGATGTCATATATGATAATATATCAGTCAGAGGAACCAAACCACTGCTTTTACTGCAATACTTTAACTACATCAAGCTGATAATACTTAAGTTCTTTTTCATTCAGGACTTTTAGTTGTAATGGAGTATTTTTACATTGTTGTATTGGTACTTTTACTTGAGTAAAGGATCTGAATACTTCTTCCACCACTGTTGGAAAGTAACTGAAACTGCTGCTGATTAGTGAATCAAATAAACACCAAACTGAAAAGTGAATATAACAGGTATCCAGACATGTTCAGGTGTATATCTGAGGCATAAGACAATATTTGAATTTATTAATGGCAGTTTCATGTGTGAATCTGTCTACAGGCTAGTTATCATCAGGGCTGCCACTAACAATTATTCATTATCGATTCATCTGGAGATTTTTTTCCCGATCAATTGATTAATCTTAAGGTTGATAAAATATCAAAAGTCAAAAATGTATAAAAGAATGCATAAACTCACATTTTTCCGGAAGCCAAAGCCTTAAAAAAACACCAAATATTAACATTTGAGAAGCAGAAACCACTGAAGTTTTGACATTTTTGCTTAAAAAACGACTTTTACGTCAATTACCAAATTGTTGCTTAATGATATCTGTTGTTCAGCTAATCAATTAATAGACTAATCGCTGCAGCTCTAGTTGATGCGTGGGTATGTTTTCTTAGTTTTTCTTAGTTATATTTTCTTAGCTAATTCTGAATATGCTAACAGTGGCAGTGCTACATTGATTAATCGATTAGTTGATCAAATTAAGCAAAAACTGTTTTGATAATCATTCATCTTCATTCATCGTTATTTATCAAGCACAAATACCAAACATTGATTGTATGTAGCTTCTCAAATGTGATGATTTGCTGCTTTTCTCTGTTTTATACCACTACATATATTTGGATTATTGGTTGGTTGGTTCAAATTCCCGTTTTTCTTCAAGGACTGTTTGTCCACGCTGTCTTAAAAGCTTAAAAGTTGAGATTGAGAGTTGATTCTTGACTTTAGTTGATAAAACAAATTTACCATGTGGTCCATTTAGCAGCTGTTGAAACTCCTGTTTCAAAGGTCAAGAAACTTTCAATCTCAACTTTTAAGACATCATGGACAAGATGTGAAAAATGTGAATTTGAACATCTGCAACCACAGAAACTCCACCTGCAATCAAAAGCTCCAGAACGGTGAATAATTTTCCCATTAAATCTCTCCATTATGAGGAAGAATATGCGCCATCTTTCTTCCTTCTGAATCTTTTATGAATGAATGCGATTTTAAGTTTTTCCACCTCATCCTCTGCTATATTTCATCAGACAGAGAGTGTTGTTCCTGTAAAGTATATGTATATTTGATTTTTAGTTTCTTTCAAACACTCACATATAACTTTTTTTGCAATGGGCTCAGTCATTAAATGGTAACTACACACTAAATCATTGTTATATGCTGTACACATAATCACATATGTCTACCTTGGTGTAAGATGTTAATACAGCTCAAAATTAGCTTGTTTCTGTCTACTTGGATTTGGTTTTACAAATAAAAGTAGTGACCTATAAAATGTCAGAAAACATGGGAATCACTGGTTCCCAAAGCCCGAGGTGACGTCTTCAAATGTGGTTTGTTATCAACTCAAAGTACTCAGTTTACTATCACAGAAGACTAAAGAAACCAGAAAATATTCACATTTAAGTTGCTGGAATCAGAGAATTTTGACTTTTTTCTTTAAAAAAATGACTGAAAACGATCGATCGATTATCAAAATAGTTGGCAAATAATCGACTAATTGTTGCAGCTTTAGTGTGGATGAGATTCATGGCCATAGAGTAGTGTTTCCTGTCATTTAATTTAGATTAATTCTAGGGCATTAAGTAATGATATTGAACTTAATTTTTCTGGAGACTCTTGAACTCTCTCATGGGCGTTTTACTACAATATGTCACCACAAACAGTACAATCACCATTTTTCTCATGTGGGTTGTGGTGTACAGTAACATTGCACAGCCCTCTTGTCACTAAATGGAGACTAAATAGTAGCTTAAAGGTCTAATATCAAGCTGCTCAGGTTACAGACACTGCTAACGCTTGAAGAAAACAACCACTCAGCATCAGTGACTGTAACAGCGTCCCTCATCACCAGCAGACAAACATGTTTCCTGTCCAAGCAGATGATGTCATCCTGTGGGACTGATGGGTTCTCCCTAAATCCTAGACTGACGCCTCGTGCTTTACCACTCATCTTTTCCACATGACCCACAGTGTGAAAATCTGCTAACTCTGCACTATTCAGTTTATAATTAGACACCTCTTGTTGTTCTTTAGTGCAACCACAGAGCTGTTATTGTGGACATTTTGATGAGTATCATCGCGTCTCGTTACTTCTGAAGATAACTGGCGGTGGCGGGTTTAGGGAGAAAGAGTGACACAGCAAAAAAACAGCAGCAAAAAACAACCCGAGCAGCCGTGGAAATTGGAAACCTTTTTGTAAAGCTACCCACGCTCAAGCAGTTTTAGCTTTGCTTTGCAGCATCTGTCACTTTTCTATTGCAGCTGTAACGCTAATGTACTCTATGTGTGTGTGTGTATCTGTATGTGTGTGTGTGTGTGTGTGTGTGTGTGTGTGTGTTCCTTTCCCATAGCGACCACAAGAGGAGAAGTATCCTGTGGGCCCCTGGCTACTCGCCCTCTTTGTATTTGTTGTGTGTGGATCAGGTACGTTCCTTGTACAGCGATCCCTCGAGAGCCTGTGAGCCGCAGCTTGGGGTGAAGAAAACTTGACCTACACACAGATCACCACACACACACACATTCAGGAGTGAAGCAAAAGTCACATGTAAGAAAAAAAATGGGCAAATTTTCTACTTTTCCAGCTGTTGAGGCTGAATCTCAAAGCTCATTAATAATAAGTTGTCAGTTTTTTTTGAGTACATAATAAAAGTGCACACATGCATATTGTGATAGTTTCAAAACTTTCCACACTTTATAATAATATAGCAACAACAGCAAACTCCTAATTTAAAGGACATAAAACAGAATTAAATACTGTATATTAAATGTAAAGAGAATTTCAACCTTGTGATGAACTCTTTGACCTTGATGTCAACTCTTCAGTGCATCCACATCCAACAATTAGTTGCAAAATATGCATCAAATCTTCTTTGTTACAGGAACAGTTCATAATTTGGGGAAAAATGCTTATTCGCTTTCTGTCAGACAATTACATGAAAAGATCAACACCATTCTTATGTCTGTCTGTCTTCAGTTTACTGCTTATGCTAAGCTAGGCTTATTGTAGCATAAAGACTGGAAACAGCTAGCTTGGTTATACCAAAGGTAACAAAATGTGCCTGTTAACGCCTCTAAATTCCCCAAATGAACCCATCATATCTTCTTTGATCTATAAAAAAAAAAACGGAAGTGTAAAAATGACAATTTTGCATTTTATGGGGGCTACGTGACAGACTGATTCTCGGTGGTGAGCAGTAACTTCCTGGAGTCTCCACTGGTTGCCTGGCAACTGCTCAGAGCCAAAAAAATAGTCCAATACATAAACCCCCCATAAAAAAATTGTTGCTTTACACTTTGGAGAACAAGATATAATGTGTTAACAATCTAGTTTCCCCCCCCTTTCAGTCTTTGTGCTAAGTATGATCTTCTAACCTAACTCTCCATGAGAAAGCGAACAAGCGTATTTCCCAAACTAACTTGCTTTAAAGGACCAGTGTGTAGGATTTAGTGGCGTATAGCAGTGAGGTTGCAGATTGCAACCAAATGAATACACCTTTCCTTCCAAGCATGTAGGAGAACCTACGGTGGATGCGATACTCAAGAAAAACGCAAAAAGCACTCTAGAGCCAGTGTTTGGTTTGTTCATGCTGGGCTACTGTAGAAACATGGCGGTGCAACATGGCGGCCTCTGTGGAAGAGGACCCACTCCCTATGTAGATATAATGGGCAAGTGGCAAATGGCCAAGGTAACGAAAACACAACAATTCTTATTTTCAGGTGATTATACACTAATTAAAACATACTTATAAATGTTATATTCCATTTCTGCCGAGTCTGTTCTGCTAGATGCCACTAAATTCTACACATTGCACCTTTAAACATCATTAAACTCTATGTTCCTCATTTGTCATCACTCTGTTTCACACCACAATGAGAATATTTACTGTATGTTGTGTTTTGACAGCTTTGTTTCTGTATTTTTGCTGTGAAATTGGTCGTTTATGAAAAGCAAACAAACATGAAACAAGCCAGCGTGGTTTGACATGTCGGTCTGTGTCCTCTCAGCTATATTTCAGATCATTCAGAGCATCCGTATGGGGATGTGATCCAGAAGGAGCCTCTAGGCTCCCGTTCCCCTCCTCATGCCCTCACTGAGCCTGGCTAACCCGCGCCTGCACACACCCCCCGACCCCCTCCAGAGGCCCAGAGACTGACACCGAAGCTTCGGATCCAGCAGACCTCGGAGACAGAAGCTTCCCCCCGACCTCTGCCTCCAGCGACCCCTCGATCAGCGTTTACATGTGTTGCAGTCTGTGGTGCTGACAGCTTTTCTATGGACAGTCTAAAACCACGCCGGCTGGAGAACGTGTGTGTGTGTGTGTCTCATCACTCACTTGGCTCATACCTCTGTGTGTGTGAGTGTGTGTGTGTATGTGTGTGTGAGACTGTTAACGTGAGAGTGTGCGGCCAGTGAAGTCTGCTGACAATGTGCCATACTGTATCTGCCTGTGTTCGTCTGCGTCGTGTGAGAAGAATCTTTTTTCAAATAAATGTCGAGCATTTAGGAAGCGCCCGGGTTTTGTAGACTCTGTGTTGATCTCACACACACACACACACACACACACACACACACACACACACACACACACTCTCTGTGCTGTTTTGATTGATGCTGTTAAAAATAGTACATATACTGTGAAAAGTACAATCAAAACAGAGTTGTGATTTGACTCCAAAAACACACGATGGGCAGATGTCTGTCATATGTATGTTAACATGTACAGAAAGTGTCTGCAAGATAAAACAAATCAGTTCCACTTTGTGTCTCATGTTTAGTCGGGATGAAGCTGCAGAAATATCAAGACATTATTTCAAGGCCTCGACAGCTTGAATGGCACAAAAAAATTGATTCCTACAAGTATAAGTTCATTGATTAAGCTCCTGCAGAGCTTAACACTAAATGAACTGATCATATGTTGTTTGATCCTTTCAAATATGTTAATATCAACCTGTGAGAAACTGAGCATCCACCTTGCAGAAAAACAAACTGGAACTCTCCCACTTTGCACAAGGTAACACACCAGAGAGATTACTTTAAACACCATCTGATGAACGTGCATTGAGAATTATAATCTATTAACAACCAGAGTCTCTTACAACCCTCCTGTAACGCTGATGACTTTAGCTTATTAAGATTAGACCATTCACTGGTTTACACTTTTGATGTGGAGGTTTCCCTCAAACCAAGTCCAGTACTGTGTGGGATTATTGAACTAAACCGTGTTTAGAAAAACAAACTGTAAAAATCAGTTTCACCCTCTTTAAGGTGTAGCTCAGCCACCAGAAACAAGTCCACTTTAGTCTGGGAGACCACAACGACTGAAATACTGATTTGTGTTTTTACATTGTAAATCTTTATTTCACAGATTCATTGTTTCCTGATCATTTCTCTTAAGTTTCCCGGAAAGAACAATGTGTTTTGGTGCTAAATATAGAGAAAATAGAAACAAACTAATGTGCTGTTACTGTAGTTAACTTAAAGGTTTAGTTTTAAAAGCAGTTGATGTCCAGGGGAATTTCCTTGAAAGCCAAATTAGTATTCATCAATCATTTATTACTGGGGACTTTACTCTTCATACACTATTTTGAATTGTGTGCTTACCTGTAGACAAATTACTGCACATTTTTACACATTGAAAGTGTAATAACTGAACATTCTTCATATTTTACTTGTAATTGGTGCCAAAATACACATTTCTGTCTGGAAACCTTCCCAGGAAATTATTAGGAATTCAAGAAACTGTAATATAAAGCCTCACCAATCTTTTTGTGTCTGGTTCAACAGGGAGGTCATACAGTTCACACTGTTAATGTTCACACCAAACCAGACTGTTAACAGTAATTATCTGCTTTGGCCTCCATGTTTATCATCAGACTGCCCACCTACTATCAGTACAGTAACTATCTACAGTTACACTCAGCGAGCACTTTATTAGGAACACCTGTGTAATCTAATGCAATCAAACACACCCAGTCTACCATAAATTCTATTTTTACATAGCTTTCGGTTTTTGCTGACGTTGTTATAAAGGTTATTATTCTACTTTATGTTTATTGTTGAGGTCGTAGTGGGTGGTGGTGGTGTACATTATATTGAAAGGTGTTCCTAATATTTTAAAAATCCACAAGCCTTCTGTGCAAAAATGTATTTAAAGTTTATCTTGAAGCTAATATGAAGCTTCACTTGTCCAAATCAAGTAGATATCTTTCTACTTCCACTGCAGCTCAACAGGGAAACACTGTCCGAGGAAACACAAAAAGGGGAATTTTATGCTAAAAATACTGTAAATGTGGCAGATATCCATTTGATGTGAATAACTCAGACTGTTGAAGCTTCATATAAGCTTCAGATCAACTTTTAAATGCATATTTGCACTAAATGACTGTGTGGACACACCGTGGATTTTGGTTCCCATCACTTACATTGAAAGCACATTTGAAGAGGATCTTTTAATAGCCAGTATGAACAGGAGGAATGATTAGAGTGAGGAAAACCTCTTTCAGGGTTCATAAGACACACTGTGAACATATCCTTTAACTGCTAACAAAGCAGATCAACATAGCAGACAATCATTAACCTTGATTCAATATCGCCCTGAGCAACATGACTCCCTAAGTCACGGGACTCTCGGTGTACATTCGCGTGGTCGCACCCGCTGGACTGAGCTCACCAGCCAATCAGGAAGGATGAGAAGGACAACAATAGTCACCAGGTAAGTTATTCTTCCTTAAGCATGTTTATTGAAAGTTGTGAAGTGCGGCTGTCAAGTGCAATTTTGTGGTATGTATGTTACAATTTCTCATCCGGTCTTTGCGGAAAACATGCACAGAACATGAGCATACAACTGATACACAGAATGTAAAAGAAAAAACATCTCCAGAGTTTGTTTGTATTTGTATTGTTTTTTGTTGTTTTGTTTTTTTTTTTCTTAAAGGTTGAAGATATTGTTCATCCAGAAGTACTTCACTGTCAAAAATTAAAAAAAAAAAAATCGTAAAAGGTGCAATACGTCAGGAAAAAAAAAAAAAAAAAAAAAGGAGCCAAGTGAAAATGGTTTTACAGTAAGAGTTATTGTAGCAGTAGGGGATATGGACAACATTGTTGGCTGTGTGTTGTCACTTAAATAACCTAAACTCCCATCGATCCACAATCCTGAAAATACAGCATTAAAAATAGACGACACAGACTGAGCAAGACCAGCACGTTCCTCGCTTCCCCACTTCAATCTGTGTGACCTAGATAGCATCTGTTGTTTTTCTTCTCTCCTCCTCACTATTTTACATGTTACTTACACTATACAGAAATATACATCATCTTCTGTCCAAACTTTTTAGGAAAAAAAAAAAAAAAAAAAAAAATGCAGCTTAGCCCAAATGTCTCTCAACCCTGTCAAATAAGGTTTAAATTACATGCCACTGCAGGGCTGAGAAAACAGCAACGATGAGCTTTTGTCACGGGCAAAAATGAGGAGCTTGAAAGTGAAATACTGAAAATATAATATTATCATTTCCATAAGAAACCACGTTTTGTTCATCCCACCAACCCACAGTTGAAGTAACGTCATCAATGCTGCCAAGTGTTGTTCAAAATACCCTTCCCCTGACTCCCCCCCCCACCCCACCCCATTCCAGATGGGGACTTTGTCATGATAATAATTGCTCACATTCTTCATTTGTCACTCTGAGAAGGCGTTTTTTCTCGCTTTCTCTCTCTCTCTCTCTCAAATCTCTCTGCCTGTAACTTTAGCCTTGAGAGAGAACCGCGTTTATTTACATTACATCATTCAGCAAAAAATGGTAACAACCAACACAGTCCTCCACCTCCTACTCTTCCTTCGCCATCATCAGTAAAATCGACATCACTTAAAATCCAGACACAGGCACAGTGATTTTTTTTTTAATCTATAATTAAGTATATTATCGCCACTGATAAGCTTGTTTTGTTCCTTCTTAATAAGACATTCTAGTTGATATGTCCAAGGGTTATTTGGCAAATGTTCGATGATTCCTCCTCCTCTGAAACCAACCCCCCGTAGAGCGTCTCAAGATTGTCACCCTCCACTGCCCCACTCGTCCCGCTAGCTGCATCCTTCTGAGAGATAAATATGTGCAAATTCTTGTCTTAACAGCGAAACCTCCTGCTGTAGAAGGCAAGGTTTAGCTCTGCTGCCGTAGCAGAGCTCAAAAACAGTCAAGTCAGTCAAGTTTGTGTTTGCGCAGACTGGGCTACGCCGAGGGGCCAGAGCTGTGCGAGGCGGGCTGGGCGAGGGTGGCGGTGCTTGGGGGCCCTGGAGCGGCAGATGTAGGGGCGGCGGGCGGGGAGCCGGTCTGGACCTGGGCCTGGAACTGGGCCATCTGCTCTGGGCTGGCCAGTGTCTTCAGCAGGGTGTTCTCCTGCTCCAGCTGGGAGTTACGCTCGATCAGCTCCTTGATCTGCTCCTTCAGGACCTCCACCTCCTCGCGCACGGCGTACATCAGGTGACTCTTCACCAGGTCCTGAGACAGACAGAGATCACGGTTTAGGACTAGAATCCATCAAATAAACATCAACCTGAGTTTCCCTGCCCCAGATTTACTGAGCAACAGACCAAGAAATGCTACGAAATGTCCTGAACTGTACATCAAGTGACCCCATAACCCAAAAGATTGTTTGCTCTTTAACAAAGTCCAAGCAAATGTTAATTAAGCTTGGTATTCGGAGCTTTTATTTTCCCACAGAAAAAGAATAATGACAATATAAACAGTTTGTCATTGAAGCAGAAACTAGTCATCATGTCATACAGCAGGGAAAATGGGATTTAAAAGAATACAGACAATTTTGTTTACAGGGTATCTGCAGGGTTCACAAAGACCTATTAAATATCTCATCAAATTCAATTTAATATCATAATACCAGGCAAAAAATACTACAGTATGATGTAAAACCAGTGGGGACGATATGGCCTAGAATTATTTATCATTATATATTATTTTTTCAGTGCTTCCCAGCAGTATATAAGAATAATTTCTCGTGATATAATTAATTTAATTAATGCAACCTGGACCTGAATAAGAAGTATACAATAGATGGATGGATTTATCAATTAAAAATGATTAATTCAGTTAAGTTATTGTTAAAATTGACACTTGATAAGCTTTCAAACAACTTAAACTAGCAGTAGTGAAAGTGTGTGCCACAGGTCTGATGGTGCTGACTGATACAGCCCAAAAAAAGATTAAACAGCTTCCTGCACGCACAATCTACTGTCAAAACAATCCCACTTTTAGTTTATAATGTGTATAATGCCTGCAATCAGATACAAAAAGATTTCATAACTAACATCCCTGCCCACAGCAGGAAGGAAAAAATATTAAAGACTTTTGTAAGTGAAAGTCAAGACTTTTTAACACCCTCTAAGGTCTGAATTATGTTTTTGGAGACCTGCAGATACCCTGATTTATTATATGAATGATGCTAGCATCTATATTGGTATCACTCTGAATGAGGTGCAAAACAAAAACCTGCAATCTGGATATACTAAAAATAAAAAAGAACTATAAATATATGCAAAGTGATTGTAAACCAAAGATATTACATACTGAACACACATATTGAGTGACAAAAGTGAAACAGATCTTTAAAAGTGAGGCTGATAGTATCAAATCAAATTTATTGATAATGCAATAATCAGATATAAAAAGCAGAAAACGAAGGTATATTCCCAGGGTGCTACGTCATTAATCCTGCCCACATTAAAGTGCCAGCCAATCAGAGGCCGAGATATTTATAACAAGCCGTGAGAGCCTTCCAGTTTGCCTAGCAACAGCGCTGACAACAGCGACAACTGAACTCAAACTGAAAATGAAACTCGTCTGGTTTTCTGTGGGAAAATAAAAGCTCCGAATACCGAAAGCAAGTTGAATACGACCAATAATCTGACATTTATTGTTTTATGTTTTTACATTTATCGTTTCATGTTTAAAAAATAAGCATAAACGACACTTAAAACGTTCATGTTGTTGTCTCAAGCTGCCTACAGAGTAGTAACGGTTATTCTGTGAAAGACGCTGACGTTAGAATTGCTTTAGCATATTCGGTGCTATTTAATGCTTTAGTACATGTGTATGATTCATTTAAACCACAGTAACACAAAAGCAACTTCCATTTTGTTCCGAGTGATTTAACGTTAAATGAATACAAGTCTGTTGTTCAAGTGCCGCAAGAAGATCAACAAAGAGCAATGTTAACGGATAATGCAATAAACCAACTGCCTCATAGCAAAAAGGTCACCAAGGTTACACGTACGTTTCCTGTAATCCTCATCAAAGCCACTGATATTTTTTTGTTGTAAAAAACTCACCATTGCTTGTTCAATCTTGTTGTCTATGGCCACAACGCTGGCTCCTGACGAACTGCAAAAGAGAAAGAAAAAGAGAAAATTAATAAAACATGTTCGAAACCAATCTCTGCTTATAATAAATAAATAAATGAATAAATGAATAAATGAGACACACAGCCAGCCAGAGCACCGCGGAGAAAGCAGCCTTTCTCTCTTTATAGAAATGTGGGTTGTTACAGGGAAGCTTCTGGAAATTTCTATAAAAATCAACGGCCTGTTTTCATTGTGAAACCATTGCTCATGCCTTTTTTTTTTTTCCTGGAAAGCGTTTTATTGCAGTGCTGCCTCTGAAGCATCCATCGACTGAGCACCACCATTACATTACTGGGTGCAGGTGAAGGCAGCTGAGCCCTGAATACACGTTTAAAAAAGGACAGTACATTCACCTGTGACTATATGTAAAAAGACATTATTTACCTATTGTCAAGCTTTACGTGCGAGCTTTCTGCGCTCAACAACGACGACAGAAAGGATATGGAGAAATTTCTCAGCTGGCAGACGCCTAGATCCATAGCCACGGTGTAGCACGGCGTATTCATGCTGTTCATGTTTTTACAGTCCGTTTAGCAAACAGCCCCGTGTCCCGACTGAGTAGACCAGCTCCGCCAGACACATCCAACAAGCTCTGTTTCGGTATTTTTTGTTGTCCGTTAACGTTCGTGCACCGGCAGCAGCGGCACAAATACAATCCAAGGTCAGCTCATCTCGTCTCTACACAGTGGGAAAAAAAAGATCTGCAGCTCGGGGACAAACCGGCATAATTTATCCAGTGACACGCCGAGGGACTGCCTCCTGATTGGTCGAGACGGAAGCTATTTGCATAATTTATGCAGGAACGCCCCCACCTGCCGCTCAGCTGACACGATTTTACCATAAAATATTCCAAGAGCGGAAAGGAGGTGGATGAAACCGGGGAAAACCGGATGGGAAAGGAAGAAGAAAGAGCTGCAAATGCTGAAAAACAGGGCAGGGGAAGGGCAAAGATTTAGGACTGTTGAATTACAGCGACAGTGTACATTAATCAGCTCCTGTTTGAATGTGATGTGTCAGCTGCCAGTGCTGCTTTTGGGCTTTATATTCACGGGAATTTACTCTACCTCCTTCACCTCACAGACATGATCTTGTTTTTATCTCTTTAAGAAGAAAGCAAAGCGTTTGTCGCCCCAGAGGACTTGCGGGGAATCCCTCTGTTAATATCTAATGCGTTATTACTCACGGTCTTGTTACCCAGAAGTGAATATAAGCGGTTTTGGTGGCAAATAAGTCATTTTATGCTCAATTTTTATGTGTGTCAGAATGTGTCTAATTGCGTTTTTGCAGCATTTTCGCATACTAACGCTAATTGTCCCCTTTTGAGAAAAATAAAGTCCTGAGGCATAATATAACCCAAACACAGTATCCAATAAATCATTCCAGGATGCACCTCTGACCACAAAAAAAGACAAATGTTCTATCTTTACAATCAATAGTGACAGCATTTATCATGAGGATAGATAACAGTCATTTTCTGATCAGATAGAAACATGCCATTCATTTATGGGCAGGTGATAAATCAATTTTGGACATCTATGAGTTATCCATCATAGATGTGGTCCATCATGCATATATATATGTACATGTTGCCCTCATGTGGCCTTGTAGAGTACTGCAGAACATAGTGGCTGAGACACTGTATTATCAGGGAGCCCAGAAACTCTAAAGGATAGGTTCATAATGATTCAAATCTTAGTTAAAACAATATTCAGGCTCCTAAGTGAACACTGACACGTTTTTTTTTCTTGCTGTAATCATTCCTCCTGTTAAAACTGGCCATTAAGAGATCCCTTCATAATGCACTTTCAATGTAAGTGATAGGGGGACAAAATCCACAGCCCTCAAAGTTTATTTGAAGCCAGTATTAGGCTTGTCCACATTAGTAAAATCAAGCCAAGTTACTGCCTTCTTATTGCCAAATTCCCTCTTTTTGTTATGATCCTTCCACTGCAGCTGAAAAAAAAAACACTGTCTGTCAAGACACAAAAAGGATTTTTTTTTACCTAAAAGACTGTATATGAGGAAGATTTTTATTTGACTAACTCAGACTGCTGACGCCTCATATTATCTTAAATACATAAATACCTTTTTGCTCAAAACGAGGACTATGGATTTTGTCTCACATCAATTACATTATGAAGGGATCTTCTAATGACCAGTACGAACAGGAGGAATTATTACAGAATGAAAATCCTGTTTCAGTGTTCATTTGGGCTCCTGACTGTTGTTTTAAGACACACTTGAAAAAATTTGAACCTATCCTTTAAACAATTATTAGATCAAATAATTGACATATGAAACTAGATGGCTGTCAACTGTGAAGCTAGAAACTGGAACTCTAAATGCAAAGGGTGACACCTTGAAAAACTTGCACAGTAGATTAACACAAGCCTAAATCCTCAGAATATACTAACAAGATGTTTTCTCAACCCAACTGGTTTAACCTCTGTAAAATTCAATAAATAGTGGGGAGGTTTTGTCAGTATGGTCTCATTTGTTACCATGATTTTTTTCCTGGCCGATCTGACATCTGAAATGAAACTTTTCATACACATTTTTGAAAGAATGATACAAAGGCTCTGCACCATCTTACTCTACAATACAATCATCCTGTTGCTATTCTTAAGCAGTGTTCCTCTCATGCCTCGGCCTGTCACTGATTTGATTAAAACTTTTCACCAAGTCCTTATGAGATTTAAAACACACGAGAATCAAGTTTGCAAGATAGTATAAGACATTCAGTTGACAAGGGAGATCAAAGAGGTCAACCTAACGACATTACCACACACTCAAAAATGCCTTTACAACACTTGACAAGGGGAGTATCTTTGTGCTGAACAATCATGCAGACACACCTAAAAACAACTCCTCTACTCAGAAATTCACCCCTTTAAACGACACACACAACTCCTACACACTCTGAAAGGCTGCTCTCACACATTCCACATACACCCACAACCCTAAAAATCATGTGTACACACACTCCACATTCCTGCCTCACATCACACCCACACACACACACACACACACTATACAGTCTTCTGCATTCAAGAAACAAAATTAGTAATTCGGCTTTCTGTTTCTTTTCTCCCATATTTATCAATGAAAAGAAGGTCCGCCAAGTTCAAGATCTAGTAAAGCTTTCATGTACTGACCACAAGCCAATGGTTACACTCCTAACTTAAAATAAGAGCAGGTGTGGCATCAAACAAACATGAAGACAAAGTCAAAGGTATGGTAAGGTCCACATAAGACACTCTGACTCATCCAAGACTGATGCTTTAGTCCATGTTAAAATACACTCTAGCACTAGATACCCAGTACTACTGACTGGTAGCTGTTGTATTAAGGGCCTGAATAACAAGCGGCGACCTGAGAGAGATCAAACTTTCATTAATATGTCTTACGCTTATTGGCAGTAGTTTGGAAAAATATAATTAAAGGTGTTAAACTAAAACGTTGTAGACATATACATGGTGTTAAACAATGTTACAGATCCTAAAAAATACATTTAATTTCCACATTGTACCATTTCTTTTCACTAAATGCTGTATTTAGTAGTGAGAGAGGAGAGTAGGTGAGGGGGCAGATATGTCACTAATATCAGGAGTAAAAGGTAAAGTACCGTCAAACTGATTCAAAAGTCAGTGCCTCCCTCTAAACTAGCGGCTAAGGCTAATTTGGGTATCTGCATAGTCAGATTGCACTACACCTGAGTCTTAGCTGATTAAGCGTCGGTACCATGAACAGAGCTCAAACATAGCACCTGAATACATTTACTGATGTCAGTTTCTGCTTATTTCCAATCCCAGTCAAACACTTAAGCACTCAACAAGAGGCCGACCTGCTTAATAAGACGCTCTAAGCCACGATTATCTTTTCCGGTCTCTTCTTTGAATGGAAAAGGGTTTAGCCAATTATCCAGACCCAAATAGCCTGTACAACTTACAGCTCTTGAGGAATAAAACCTGCATCTAATGCGGTCACACTCAAACACAAGCAAACAGAGGTTTGATTGGGGCTATATCTTGGTTACGGTGGCAGCTAGCCAAGAGAGAAAAATGTTCCAAGAAAAAACACTTTGATGAGTCACTGATCAAGGACAAGATTTTCATTCTTTCAGGAACAAATCTAGAGTTTAAGTGCTACACAACACAGGAAAACAACTGGATCTATGTTTGTTTGTTGAGATTAGTAGGATTTATTTTCCACCAGTGGAGTTTACCAGTGACAGCATTCCTGTGATGTTTTGTGGGGATGCTCACATCACAAAAAAAAGTTGTTTTCTAAGTACATGTACTTGATTTATTAGCAAACACTTGAGTGTTTAACTGTAATAATTGCAGACTGTGTTATATGTGGGTCAGCCAACTGACAGCCTTGCTGTTTTGCTGGATAACAGCTACAGCCCAGTGACCTACTGATGCAACTTACGAGAAGTGACTCAAAATGCAAAACAGCCCACACAGTTTGCAGCCCAAAGCTTGAAGTCCTCTTACAGAGGCCTGCTTGAACAGAAATTCAACACTAATTAGTAGTTTTGGGCATATTAAATACAAACGAGTACACGCCTGTTTCCAAAAACAATATTCATCTGTACAAAATATATTAATTTCCAAACATATACATCCATTTCTAACTACATATAATCAAGAGTTCTCTTTAAATCAAACAAGCTTACATGCATGAAGGGGTCAAATATTACAACACCATGACTAAGGTCTCAAAAATGACCAGAGTTGAATCAACATCTCTGATAGTGACAACAAAAACAAGCATTTCACAAAGAACAACAAACAAACTGGTACCAGTAAACCCCTTACAAGAAAGGTAAACACTACCTAAATCATGAGTGCTGTAGAAATCAGTTAGAAAACAATAATAAAAGGAGAGCAAGTCTTACTTGTGTACTTTATGTGTCACTATACTGTTGCAGAGCAGAGGGTGACTTCATGTGAGACCAGATTGACTAACATGACGGCAACAGAGCTGCTACAAATTAGCCAAATATGTCAAGAAAATAAACATGCTGTGGGTTTAATTACTCACGGTGCCATGGAGGTGACAGATATGTATAGTATATATGTGCCACTTACTGTTATAACACCTGAATATACCTCCCAACTTATCAACTATAGACATTAAAAAAACAAATCCTGAAGAGTACCACTCAAACCAGTTCTTAGTACAGTGCCTGTTTAAGTTGTTAACACAACCCCTGAAGCCGTGAATGACTGAATAGGAAGTTCAGAGAGGGAGACAATACAGCCATACAGCCTTTTGTGTGCAGCTACAGTAGTGATTGGCCCAGGCAGTGCTACGGTGAACTGACTCCCTGGGGATTCCCTGTCTTTATTTTACCTTTTGAGATGCTGCTCCAGCTCCCAGAACAAAAGCTTCATTGCCATCTCGTCATGGCCCTGTACTCGTACTCCGCGTACTCTCATGGAGCCGTCCGTCAGGAGGAACATAAATACTCCAAAGTGACAGAGCAGTGTGTCCCGAGCTTCTTTTGTTTAGTGTAACTAACACCCCTCGTTCCTTATAAAAATCAGGTGGAGAGATCTGAGTCGGCCCCCTATAGATGCATTAGTGAGAGCACCTGCACGGGGAATCAAAGGTAGCATAGCAGGTTGGGATGACTGTGTATGTGTGTGCTCATTTTTCCTCTGTCATCCATTTGTGTTTGAATGGCTGACTAGTGAGTGAATGACTGAGTAGGGACGGTAGCTGGGCGGGTGGTGACGTGTGATCATGTGACACTAGGAGTTACATAAACCATCAACAGAGATTAGCATGTGGCCCAGTGATTTCCCTGCTCCTACACCACAAGCCCTCTATAGCCAGAGACTGGATTATACAATAGAACTTTTAGCCTCAACTCTACAACATCCCTTTATTTTTTACTGGCCAACATACAAATATGTGTCTCTTTAGAATAATCTAGTTTTATAAGTACTTCTGCTTCACATAAGTGAGGTGACAGGGATGATGTAGATGTCCACACACACTGTCCCAAAGTCACAGATGACAGAGATTACCAGTAACATATTTTTCTGGTTACACAAATGGTTGTCAGGATCACTGAAGTGGTCAAAGCTGTCAAGGGTTTTTGGTCTTTTCATAAAAAAGTGCAAAAGCAGCTCTGACACTTCCACTTGTCGCTTTAGTGGGCAGTTTCCAACTGAATCAAGATTTTTTTCGTCCACCCTGTAGGTTTGTATGCCAGCCCTCTGCGTGATAGTCAGGAGACCCTGTGCATCAGGGTCTTATCTTGTCATTTCTCATTGAAAGGCTGCCTCAAGATGGCTTAGAGCCTCGGTGGACAGAAAACACAACATACACTCACAGAGCCTCCGGCGGCTTAGAGACGGCCGGCCAAGAAACAACAGGTATACGGGTGAGCACAATGCAGGGGATTTGACTTGTCCTAACAGACTTGGTGTGCTGGGGTGAATTAGTGTCACATGACTTCTCAGTGGGCCATAAAAGTCCTACAGCTGGGCAATCTTTCTCAGTGTAACTGACTTCAAACACCTTGAAAATTTTGCTTTTTATCCAGAAAAAAAAAGAAAAAGAAAAGGGAAAAAAGCTTGATATTCCCCATGTGATGTTCTGTAGACTGAACACTGCCAGTGAATGGACATAACTGCCTCTTGGAGTTGGGCTCATGTCATAATGCCTCTGTTGTGAAAGTGAAATTCAGCCTTTCATGAGCAGCTGACATCACTTTCATCAATTTATCTTGACATTACTTTGTTTTTGTTTTTTAATCGGTGCAGAGTCCATAAACACAAAACAGTGGTAGAGACATGAACAGAGAAAACACAACAAGAGCCAACAAACCCTTAAATAAAAACAAAAACAAAAAAATTACAATAATACAAAAATCACCAGATATATTAATAGTAGTAACAACAATTATTATAATAACGCCCGCCAGTTACTGTAGGACATGTGTGTATTTGTGTGTGTGTGTGTGTGTGTATATGAGGATGTGAATCTACGACCGAAAGAAAAAAAACAGAAGCAAGAAGTAAGATTAAGGAATTAAATTATTAAATTGATTGAAAAAGGGGAAATAAGAAGCAAGTCAATGAGTAAATAAATTTAAAAAAGCAAAATAACAAACACCAAATAAGTAATATAGCAGCCCTGGACACCATCATTGGGATTGGAGGGCTACTAGGGCTACACATTATTATGTATGGTGTCCAAAGTTAGTCTAGTGCTATAAGTCATTAGGACAATATGATATCGGCATTTCTGATCTGTGCAATGCAGTCTAAGGCTTCATCCTCAGTTATAAAAAGGTATCAGAATAGAAGAAGAAGCCGTTCATGTACTACAGTCACTGCTGTTGCCTCTGGCAGGGGCTAATATAAATCTAGGGTTCATCCATTTTTGTTGTGATGTGTGTTTGAATAAAATAAAAAGATAATTTCAAGTCAGATGAATAGATGTTGGCAGATGTGACGCTATCCCCAATGTGAGTGCATTACTTACTACATACTTGCAAATAACTGCATACTCTGATTACTTTTATCTACGTGACCTAAATATTGGCTGGCAGAACAGTTCATGTTGATGTCCGAGTGAAGGAATGAACTGTCGAGCACTTAAGTGAACAAAAACACTACTTATTGCGCTATCATTGGTCTTTGCTTCTGGAAATATTGGACTTCTTCCAAACTATTAGTGAAGTCAATTTCTAAATAAAACCGAGGTGAGAAACAGGTCGTGCAGCATCAAAAAGCTGCAGCAGCACGCTTTAAATTAAATTTGCAACATCAACAACTTAGTTTTGTTGTTGAAGGAGTTCAGGGGGTTTCAACAGGCGTCAGCTAAAAACACTCACCACCTTCTTCTTCTTCTACTACTACTACCTCCTGGTTCAGCACATATCTGACCACCAGCCTCCAGTGATTCTCAGCTTTTGAGACTTTAATCTTGTAGCAAAGACTGAGCTCTTAAGATGAAGTCTGGCTTTGCGAGGCAACAAACACTCAACAATAGTATTTATGCTACGTGAATGCATGACGTAATTTATGCATCGATTAGCAGGCCCATCTAGTGGTACATGTAATGTATTAAATGAAAGCCTACTTTGTACTAAAAGTCATACATTTAATCTACTTTTGCAAGTATCACCAAATTATGAAATCACACAAAGTAAAGCCAAACAGCCCGGATAAAAAGTCTGTTAAGTTAAGAAGCCAAAAGCATGACATGAGGGTTTCTTACCTAAATACTGCAATATAATGGCTTGTTCTACAGCACTACCCTGTCTTTTTCTTTTTGATTATGATACGAGAAGTACTATGTATGTCTATATTTTTTTGTTTCTGGTTTAATTCCTGTGTTTTGCTGCAAACTGTCTCTTTCTCACAGGAAGACGAATTGCTGTCACATCTGCTGTGTTTCTGCGGAAATGCAATCTCTAAAGTTAATAAAAGAGGCCTGGCATGTCCCAGCGATGAAAAAAGAGGCCTATTGAATTGTTGAATTGTAAAGGCTTTTGGCTGAGCTGTAGTTTGATAGTGTAGAGTGCACACAGACTTTACCAGTAAGCCCTGGCAGTGGTTTTCCATAGTCACACCCTGACTATGGAGAATGACAGAGAGCTACTGAGTGAGTCAGTCAGAGAGGCAGGGAGGAATGATGAGTGGCCACTTTGGCCTCTAAGAGAGAGAGGTGCTATTGGAGCATTTGGGCTGACAGCAGCAAGTCCTTAGTCCTCGCTCTGTACTCAGCTCATGCACACTGGGGGAGAGCCAGAGGGAGAGAAGGAGGGAGAGAGTCAGCCAGAGACACAGAGCTGGAAAGGTCTAGATCCACCGCTTCAGCATTCACGCTGTCTCAAAACGTCACAGGCGGAGGGAGAGCAAAGACTAATAAATGTTTAGAAGGTGGTTGGACTGATGAGGATTTCTTGTTTTTTTTCAACAATGTTCAGACAGCAAGCAAATTAAAATTCTTAAATCTGACGTTCAGATCAATCTGTCTAAGCACGACTATTTGAAGCTCATCGGGTCAAATTCATGTTTTTCTGCTCTTAAAAAAGTGCAGAAATGTTCAAATGTATTGATTTGTACAATGACTGGTAGTGCATTTTTACAATACTCTGCTGGCAATATGAGCACACCACAAACAGTACTGCATGAAAACGCATAAAAAAATTAAAAAAAATCACACTTTGTAAATTGACTTAACATGAACGAACACCTGCAACTGTCCTCGAACGTCCTTACAATGACTCAAGAGTTAAGAGATGACACAATGACACCACAGTTCAGGAGGAAACTTCATACAATTACTGCAGGTGGACCGTCTGCTGATAGCTGCTACTGTAGTACATTTCTCAGCTAATAACCCTTAAAGTATTCATTGAGACACTTAAGCTGCTACTGGCAGGAAAAATAACCCATTTCAGAGAAGGGTCTAACACTCTTTCTCGCAAACACACACACAATGAAGATCCAAATTACATAAGAGCGTGTGATGTGTGTGTGTGTGTGTGTGTGTGTGTGTGAGAGCAGCAGGTTTGAGTAATGTGGGGTGAAACCTGGCATTAAAGGGATTAGCAGCCAAAGAACACACAGCGCTCCGAGTCCAGACAAAACAGGACAGAATAATGCAGCGAGCAGCGATGAAGATGAGGTGAAAAGGCGTTATTATGGGGTTGGAGGGTGAATGTAGTGATACATATATCTCCTTATAGAAATGTCAATACGGAATCAACAATCGGAGGCTCCTACTGGTAGGCGTCAACAGTACATATGACTTCTCCTGTACCTATATCTGGTTGATGACATCTACTTTGTGATGTGTTGGCAGTTAAAAATACAAAATCTGTGAACTCACAACGTATATTCCCCAACAGGCAGCAGTTAAATAATAAAGCCTTACAGCTGTGTTTCTATATTCAGTGGCATCAGTGATGGATTTTGAAAAGTCCTATAAAGCACTGAGGAATACTGTTATACCCACATTAAAACCAAAACAAGGTTTGCCTGTTGTTGCCTCTGGCTTTTCAGAGAAACCTTTATCAAATCAGCTGCAATCTATTTTCAGCTTTGTGTCACTAAGCTCACTTTTTATGCAAGGATAGTAAATAAAGACTAATCTCCCAAATTCAAACAGATTTTCCAGGACAGTTATATGTGCTTTCATGGCTTTCAGTGCAGTTCTTTGCTGGTTTGTTGATAGAGAAACATCATAAAGGGGCGACCAGTCTAAATTTCATTACATGGAAATAATTATTCAGATATTTTCCTACAAGGTGGCTCCACTGCAGAATTCCCTTTATTCTCCCTCAACTTACCTAGTAATTTTTCCAAAAGTCTGTAATACAACTCTAGAAATACATGATAATCCAGAAATTCTACAAGCAGTGAGAAACGTTACCTCAGTTTATTCCTGACAGTGTGTTTGGTTTGTAGTGCTGCCTCTCTTCCATCCTCCCTCTGCTTATCTCTACCCAACCACCAACCACCATAGTTAACTAAAAGTGTATATTTGCTCTGCTTAGGGTTGGGTACCGTTCATATTTGAACAGATTCCGGTACCCAACGCTACCTTTTTTCAGTACTTCACTCTCTCTGTAATAACAAAGTAATACTACTTTGTTATCCTTATGTTTAGTAGGATTAGCATGTTCAGCTAACAGTCCGTCAGCTGTGTGACTTCATATCCGCATTGTGATGTCTTTCAGAGCACACAAACACTGTAAACACACCTGTCACCTGCAACACCGCCGCTACACCTCATTTTTATACAGTCTATGGGCTATACACAACACAGCTATGCTAACGATACTAGCCACGCTAACTAGCTGCTAGCCACTGTGCAGGCTGCTAAAATGAATCCGTAGCGTCTCTTTATATCCGCAGGTTGGTGCTCCTGTCAGTGTAAATGTGTGTTTTTAAAACTTATTTTGGGGCTGTGCTGAGAGGGAGCTGCGCTAGGGGCTGCGCTCACTCTCGGTCCCTTAAAGTACCGAAATTTCGCATCGATTGGTCTGATGTGAATCGGAAATCGATATAATTAGGTCGATACCCTGAAAAGTACTGAGCTCGGGACCAAACCCTGGCTCTGCTGCATCTTATTTTTCGGCTAGGAGCCTGGCAGGCTGAAGGGTGTGGCGGGATTGATCTGTCATTGATCATCTAGAAAATGTTAATGTCCATCTTAGTTTGTTTCAGCACTTTGCAGAATTCCTTTCCCTCAATATCAAGACTGTCTGAATATCAAGCTGCCTGAAAGAAAACCTATTTCATGAATCATCCGTAGCATCTGCAGCCCAAAAGAATCCTTATTTACGACAAGTGTACAAAAATACAGAAATAGGGGTCTTTAAATAACATTTTATAGATATAAAAAGAAAGATCAATTGATTGAAAAAAAAGGCTAGATTATTTTAGGTAGAAAACATCATTATTCTCATTTTGTTTTCCAGTTTACATCAGCTGTTGAAGCAGGTCAGGGAGAGTTCATCAAATCAATAACTGTGGAACAACCAGGCCACAAGCCATGGCCCATTTCCTTTATCCTATATGTGGGTGCGTGTGTGTGTGTTACTAGTGAAGAGAGGAGGACAGAGCAGTCAGTGGATTAACTGATGATGACTCCTCCGTCAGGGCCTAAATCTCTGACGACAGCAGAGCTATCATGAGCACAGCTTAGTCACAAACGGTTGTTTCCTACACAGCTTTACAGTTAGGTCAATACAGCCTCACCATCGTTCCGCTTTCACTGAGATGATCCTTATCTGAGGAACTTCTGCTCTATTTCTCTTTACTATATTTAACATGCTTGAATTTTCTCATGTTCAGCCCAGAATATCTGATGACGTATACAGTTCACATGCAAAGTCTTCACTAAGGCTGCATCTAACAATTATTCTCATTATCAATTAATCTGCCGAACGTTTTCACATTTAATCGATTCATAATTTTGTTTATAAAATGTCCTTAAATAGTGAAAAATGCCCGTTAATGTCCTACAGCTCAATAGTGTATTTTATTCGCCCAACAACCAAAACTGCAAATTTTCATGTAATTTATGTATAATGACATAAAATGATGCCAAAGGTTTGAACAGGAAGTGTTTGGTATTTTTTGCTTAAAAAATGACAAAAACAATTAATCTCCTATAAGAATAGTTGCAGATGAATTTTTACCTTTACAAACTACTGTTAAACTCATTGAGGATACTCTAATCATTCCAAGTCTGTTTAATATTTCTGAGTCCTCTGGTCTACGCTTTCTGCGCTGACCTGAAATGGCAATAAAATGGGACGAGCAGAAAAAAAAGCTGTTGTATGAATTTACAAAACAGCTAAATGGAGGAAAGGCTTTGCTGCAATGTGGCAAGAACTGCCTCAGACTGATACAACATGTCCATCAAGATATATCACAACTACAGTAAGAGCAGTCAGCGCTGCCATCTTCTGGTGATAAATCAGAACTCAAAAGTCCTCTGTGACTGCTTTGAAAAAACTGCGCTGCAGACATAAAGACCGTAAACTTTTGTTTAGTGCTTCCTGTAACTTGCCTCAAGTAACATGAGTGGAAATGGGTGCTCTCTTGTGATCAGTTCAATTCTAACAATTCAACAGGGAGAGCAGGACAACTTCACACTGCCCTCCTGTAACCTGGATTCAAGCTGCACTTGCTGAATCACAACTTGGATCACAGTGAATACAGAAAATTAAAAAAAAACAAAACAAATAGTCTTACCTGTTACAGCAAGAAGACAGGTCACAAGGAAACATGAAAGAAAAGACAAAAAGATAAAAGATTAATGACAATATACTGGACCAGCGGGTCAAAGTGTGCAGAGAAGCTCTTTTCTGCCGTCAGTATCACTGTAAGAGACTCAAATATAAATCTGAAGGAAGCAGGGTTATAAAAAGTGGAGTATCTCCACACTGTACCAGTTAATAAAGACTATATGGCATTGAAAATGAAAAGACAACCTTCCATATAAACATAATGTGTCTTACACAATAGTATTCAGCTGTTAAAAGACTTGTATTTTTACATTTAAGGAGCCTTATATTATTTATGTTAACCCCACTATTAGAAAAAATATCATATTTGTAGAAAATGTGCTTTGCCAACGGAGGAAACAAAGCTTAGAAATATTCTGTCTGATGATTCTCACTCATGTCGCACTGAAATTTTAAATAATAGAACAATGAGACTGTGCTGCACAAACCGAAACACATGAATAAAACGGCTGACTCAATCACAGATTAACACTGCCAGAAGCCGCATACTAGGTTTGTATTAAACATTCAGAAGGCAGACACTTCATCTGATGTCTTTGAAAGTCTATAAATTCACACAGAGCTGTATTTTCAGGCTTCAAATGCACATCCTATGGGGCCTGTCAGGAGATGCATCGATACTTCTGATGTGTAGGCTGGTGCACGGTGCCATCTGGTGGCAAATATCGGAGCCAACACAGGTCTCACTGCTAGTTTCGACTATCACAATAGGCCTGTGGCAGACTTCCTAGCGTCAGGCTTAATTCCAGTAAAATCTTTGCCACCATGTTATCAATCAGACCCAAACACACCCACACAATCCTGTCTCTTCTGAGCCTTGATCATCAGAGAAAATGTCTGACATGTCACAAAAATTCAAACTTGAGAAGAACAGTGGCTGAGTTACTTCTCTTTGAACACAAAGCCTCTGCAGTCTGGAAGCTTTCATCTCTGTCTGGTGCAAAACAAAAGGCGTTTGATTGGTTTTTCTCTGTAGTGCGCAGAGAGTCAAATTGCCTCAGTCAGAAGCTACCTCAAAGAAGAAAAGTTACTTTAAAAAGTGGGTGTCACACACAGTAACTGCACAAAGAGACTTTTTATGTCTCATGCCGCAGTTATCTTCCGATTTTTGCTACAAGAGAAAGTCGTTTAAGATGACTGTCA
Source organism: Thunnus maccoyii (assembly GCF_910596095.1). NCBI lineage: Eukaryota > Metazoa > Chordata > Actinopteri > Scombriformes > Scombridae > Thunnus > Thunnus maccoyii. The sequence continues at coordinate 12,691,149 of NC_056543.1, forward strand.
ATTTTTTGTCATAGCATATATCATATCATGACATTATGTAATTATATCACCTTAAACAAACCTTATGATAGTAATGTTGCAGTATTTTAGCTTCATTTGTAATGGGGAAAAAGTATACTGTGTATTTTAAAAAACTGATTAGTTGGAAAACAAACTAATGAAGCTTGAAATTAAGGTCTTGGCTGGAAAAAGCCTTTAAAAATCCTTTAATACTTAACCTCTGTCATGCAGGGTTCATTATCAGCCACTAGAGGGAGGATGGCATTATAATTCAAGACTCCTTACAGAAACTTCTGACAAGCTGCTCTGTTTCCAATAAAGGCTGAATGAGTAGTATTAACAGCTCTCAATCCTGACCTTGGTCCAGTCTGAGTGTAAAAGAGGTTTAACCTGCGACTGTAGGTTTGCCATAACAACTCTAAAAAGCCTGTGCTCAGAAAATCAGTCTATTTAGAGTACTGATACTCAAATTACATCAACATTTCCCATACTCAGACCTGTTGGAGAGGGTGGGCATAATAAAGTGGGCGAGTATATATTGAGAGCAGCATATGTGAGTTCAGATACTCAGTGTCACTGTGAGAAAGGGACATTGGGCTAAGTCCACATTTCATTATTAGCACCTAAACAACCCCATTACCACCTTAAATGCTATAAACCAACCAGGCAATAAAGATGTGCACACAGGCAGCTTGCTCAAAAGATCTGGGCCTCTGTGATAAGCCACTCAATGGCTCACAGTGGCTAATCATTATTTCCCCACTTTCTTCAACTCTCAGGTTTAAGATCCTTTTAGTTTGTTTTTTTTAACGCTTATTAATTTACATCCTGGGAATGGATTGCAACACTGCTTAAGAGCTCCTTTCATCCTAAACATCTCTGTTTCTGTGGCTTTAACAACTCTGTGACCTCTCACGTGACTCACACAGCTCTCACATGACGGCTTCTCAAGTCTCAGATGTTGAAACATATGAAGCCACGAGCACGTGAATGCATGAACTTTTCAAACAGATTCGCTTTAAACTGAATTTCCTGAAAATAAAAAGGCGATTTAATGGTTGCTTCGATTTGATTTGCAGAGGCATCCAATTCTGATTAAAATGTTGCTAAATCCTGATTGGTGCACGGATGTACACTCACTGAGCACTTTATTAGGGCTGCAACTAATTATTTTCCTTATTGATAAATCTGTCAGTTATTTTCTCAATCAATCTTTTAGTTGTTTGGTACATAAAATGTCAGAAAATGGTGAAAAATCTATCTATCACTCTTTCCAAAAGCCCAAGGTTATGTCCTCAAATGTCTTGTTTTGTCCACAACCCAAAGATATTCAGTTTATTATCGTAAAAGACTCAAGAAACCAGAAATTATTCACATTTAAGTAGCTGGAATCACACAATTTGGATTTTCTTTCTTAAAAGAAATGACTCAAAACAATTGATCAATTATCCAAATAGCTGGTGATTAATTTAGTAGTTGGCAACTAATCGATTAATCAACTAATCGTTGCAGCTCTAAGTGCATTATATTGAAAAATGTTCCTAATATTTTACCCCCCTCATGTATGTTAGGAACAAAATATTAGGAACACCATTCAATATAATCAATTATCATTATGATTATCACATTTTTGACAATGTCAACAAAAACTAAAAATGTATAAGCTTTCTAAAAGTAGAATTAATTGCAGCGCTGTTGGACTGGATTGCATTAGATTGCACAGGTGTTCCTAATAAAGTGCTCGCTGAGTGTACGTGACATCACATTTTTCCCAGTTGAGCCCCGCCACACTTTGAACCAGTGAGAAACCATGGATGAAAGCAAAAACACAGAAATCTCTCATGTGGAATATCTAAAACAGTTCTAACTTTGTTCATGTTGGGCAACATGACTCATTGTAAGACACTAAGAAAATACATTTTCATGCCTTTATAGTTAAATGGACAAGAAACTGAGCACATAAAATATTGTTCAGTTCAAGCTGGTTTAAGGAGGAAATGTGTTTTTTTTACTGTATTAGAGGGAAAGTAAATCAGCTTTTGGTTCAGCTGGCTGACCCTTTATGTATTGCACTTGGAGATTACTGTTTGGCAAGATCACAACCTGGCTATTCTGGATATGTAAAGACAGAATTTTGATCTTGTTTCTAGTGTTTAAATTTACAGTAGCCCTGCTACTGCCCCCAAGGTTGTTTGACCGTTCACCTTTAAGACAAATACAATGCTTTTAAGCCTCAAAACAGCATTCAGACCACCACATGTCACACACATACCTTTACAATACCAGTAAGAAGTTTGGAAACACCTACTCATTCAAGAGTTTTTATTTATTTTATTCTTAAGGCATCACAATTATGAAATAACACATATGGAATCATGTAGTAAACAATAAAGTGTTAAACCAGAATATGTTATATATTATAAATTCCTCAAAGAGGCCACTGTTTGTCTTGATGACAGCTTTTCACACTAATAGCAATATTTTAACCAGCTTCATGGAGTCACCTGGAATGGTTTTCAATTAATGAGTGTGTCTTGTCAAAAGTTAATTTGTAGTAATTTCTTGCCTTCTTAATGCTTTTGAGATCATCCGTTGATCATCCCTATTCGACTATTGAAGTAATCCATATTATGGCAAGAACCGCTCAACTAAAGCGGAACGACAGTCCTTCATTACTTTAAGACATGAAGGTCAGACAATCTGGAAAATTTCAAGAGCTTTGAAAGTTTCTTCAAGTGCAGTCGCAAAAACCATCAAACGCTATGATGAAACTGGCTTTCATGAGGACCGCCTCAGTAAAGGAAGACCAAGAGGTACCTCTGCTGCCGAGGAGAAGATCATTAGAGTTACCAGCCTCAGAAATCGCCAATTAAAGGCACCTCAGATTAAAACCCACATCAATGCTTCCCAGAGTTCAAGTAGCAGACACATCTCAACATCAAACATTCGGAGGAGACTGCATGAATCAGGCCTTCGTGGTCGAATTGCTGCCAAGAAACCACTACTGAGGGAGACCAATAAGATGACTAGAAACACAAGGAATGGACATTAGACCAGTGGAAATCTGTACTTTGGTCTGATGAGTCCAATTTGAGATCTTTGGTTACAACCGCCGTGTCTTTGTGAGACACAGAAAACATGAACGGATGGTATCTGCATGTGTGGTTCCCACCGTGAAGCATTGAGGAGGAGGTGTGATGGTGTCAGAGTGATGTGCTGGTGACACTGTTCACAATGTATTCAGAATTCAAGGCACACTTAACCGGCAAGGCTACCACAACATTCTGCAGCGAGACGCCATCCCATCTGGTTTGTGTTTAGTGGAACCATCATTCAGGAAATCAGGAAGAGCAGCCAACAAGCGCTCAGCATCAGACTGTTGGAAAAGCAGCTGGTTGAGAAAATGCCAACAGTGTGCAAAGCTTTCATCAAAGCAAAAGGTGGCTACTTTGAGGAAATTATGAAAGATATCCTGGTTTGCTAACATTTCTTTTGTTTACAACATAATTCCATGTGTGTTATTTTATAGCTTTGATGTTTTCAGTATATCTCTTCTATGTAGAAAATAGTGAAAATAAAGAAAAACCCCTGAATGCGTAGGTGTGTCCAAACCTTTTGAGTGGTACTGTACATATGATGAGCCTGCTGTATGTAGGTAGTTCACAGCTTGCTAACCAGCAGGGGGGGGTGCAGGACTGCTTACAGAGCTGAAAATGGTTTGCAGGAAGACCACAATTGGCATTACAGTATAATGCTGCAGTGACAGCGCCAATAGCAACCAAAGGAAATGTATTAAGCACGCTATGCTGGGAGCAACAAATTTAGACAAGCTAATCTCTAGTTTGAACAGATTTTAGGTAAAGAGACTAGTAGATCAGGGTTTTCCCACAAGTTCAGGATGTACTTTTGGTCACCTCAGGGAGGAGTGGAGGTTGGCAGTGTGTTGGGCTGCAAACAGCCCTGAACATAGACAGTCTGCTGCTAAACAGTAATGAATTCATGCGTCAACTAATGACTGCATGTGAGAGCAAAGCTATTTTTCTCATTCTGAATCATATACAGGAAACAATGAGTATCTTACATGGACATTAAAGTACCAGACGTAGACGTAAGCAACAGCCAAATGTCTCTGTGCTTTATTCATTCTATTAAGAAAGCAGCTGACTAGACTACTGAGGGGGAAAAGATAGAAAACAAAAAAAAAAAAAAAGACCTTCACCCCTCCCTCCTGCAGCCTTCCTCATTCAGCAACAGAGCATTGAGAAGGGGATTAGCTCACACAAAGAGAGTGAATGAATATCAAATCCTATGGGAAAAGACACTCACTGGCCAGAGCCCTTTCGTCATCGCAGCCAAACAGAAAGACTGAAACTCTACCAGACTCCTTCAACATGAGGAAACCACATAAATGAACAGCAGTAACCCGCATTACACTTAAAGACAATCATTCATGCACAGACTGGTTTTAACATCCAAGCAAGAAATCTCAATTGTAAGGTGTATTTTTGAACTTTGAACAGAGCTAGGCTAACCATTTCCCCCTGCTTACAGTCTTGACGCTAAGCTAAGCACAACCCAACCCCCGCTCTGTACACACACACACACACACCAGATTTCACATCTCCCCCTCTGAAAGAAATTTTTTTTCCAAAACTGTTGAACTATTCCTTAAAATGACAGAGAATGTTTACCTGAACAAAGAGTTTTGAAACGGATTATTACAACATTTGTCTCCTGCTGTGTGTCCTTCTGAACATCTTTGCAGTGACCAGAGCAAGATTCAATTAACGCCTTGACAAGATTCTTTGTTACCGTATTGATTCTAGATCGGAAACACTGGTCGATGACAGGATTGACAGAAAATTAATCAGCAACTATGATGGCAAGCAATCAATCATTTAACTAATTTTTAATACAAATATTATGTTCTTCCAGCCTCTCAAATGTGATTCATTCTCATTTGCTGGTTTCCTTCTTCTTTTTCTTCTATGATGGTAAACTGAAGATGTCACATCTTAAGATGTCACCTTGGGAACTGGGAATATTTTTTTTTTTACCATTTTCTGACACTTTATAGATCAAACAATACATCAAGAAAATAACTCATGATGAGAACAATAGTTTGTTGCAGCGTCTATGGCGTGATAACAGTCGAGCATTAAATCGAGTGAATATCATTTAATCCTTATTGAGGGACTTGTAGACAGAACACTCACCTCTGGCAGATAAAGCCGTGTTTCTTAACATGATATATTGATGACACACGTATTGCTATTTGACATTCAGTTACAAATTAGGCTGGTTTGTAGAGTTTTGTGCATTGTAATTTTCAATAATTATACACTATTATAATAATTTACACGATTCAGCTCAGCACTGAGAACAATCATATGAATGTAAATAGTACAGTATGACATCATGTTTTTATCAATTAATGTGCTTATCTATGAGTGACCTTGACAACATTTATTCCTGTCAGGCTGAAAGAAGAGATACGTAATGAACCAAACTGCAAGAGAACAAACTGTATGAAAGACACGGAGGAGGAACAGGCAGGAATGCTTATGCCGATAGCAAAGTCATCCACTGCACTTTGTGTGTGTGTGTGTGTGTGTGTGTGTGTGTGTGTGTGTGTGTGTGTGTGTGTGTGTGTGTGTGTCTGTATCTGTGTGTGTGTGCTCCTGGAGCTGACTGGACAGTGTTCTGGCCACAGGAATGCCAGCCATGATTCAGCACATTGCCTGCATGTTTAGGGGAATGACAGTAGCAGCCCACAAAAGCCAAATAAATACCAATATGTGGCTGATAACTTTATAGTGTCATAAATTGAGGCTGCACGATTAATCAAAATACAATCAATCTCTATTCAGGCATCTACGCCATCTCATTTTTATGTGACAATGATTATGTTGTGTTTGCATCAGCGGGGAGATCTATTGCATCGAAACAAACGCACCTAATTTCATCCTAAAGATCAACAAATGACAAGTGTGCATTACTCCGCATGACAAACCAGTCACAAGGACACAGGACATTGATTAATAAATCTCACGTGTGTGAGACTGAGGAGTAAAATGCAGTGAAAGAAAAAGCTTTTTATGGAACAACAAAAATGTGTCCTTGCAGACACCAAGAGATGAGGAGGAAGAACAAAATAAGTATCCACCCCCAGTTCTGATAAAAACACAATGCTTGTACTGTAAAAACTTTGCAGTTATGTGGAACTGTTGACAGTAAAAAGTACCTAAGTTACTTTGCAACAAAAAAATTAAAACCGCTAATTTGTACAACCACCTGACACATCACAAAAGCCCGACCACACTAACATCAACAGCAGGAGGAAGATTAGTATGACTCATCACCTTCCCACAACCGCTCTTCATGTTGTGTTACCTCCTCTGATGTCACACGCGACCGTTTAGTGATCAGTCAGTCGAGGCAGATATGCAAAAAAAAAAATTAATCCTTTTTTTAGTCAAGCTGATCTATTGAATCACACATGAGCCTGACAGTTTGTTTTCTTATCAGTAATGACTCATCATGAACGGTCTGAGCCTACAGACCGTGAGGACTGAAGCAGGCTCCTGATAACTGCTGGTGTTGGGGGTGGAAGTGGTTTGCATAAAGCAGTCTCCCAGTCTTATTCATAACTGGATAAGGCCTCCTTTGAGTTTTGGGGCACGTATAACAATATCTGGCTACAGATGAGCTGTGTATTAATTACAGTTTTAGTAACACAGGAAATACAAGAAAACATTTGCCAAAAAAGAGAAGACAACAGACTTGGATGATTATTCTTGAATTTAGCATTTCATAGAGTTACATAAGAGCTGTCTGTTTTACAAAATCATTTCTGATCTTATTGCTTATACTTCTAGATAAAAGACAATTGCATTTTTTTTGTTTTAAAGCCCCTGGAAAGGCAAATGCGTGATTGGCTCTTATGTGCATATAGTAAACACCTAAAAAGTATGAGAACATAGCCTTTGTAGTTCTTTAGAAAGTCTCTCTCCCTTCCCTTGTTACTGGGTTGCAGTTAGGCAGGGCTACGCAAGGGAATTTATTACATAATAAAAATCTGCCCAATATTTAGGAGAAAGATGATTGACGTGGCTATCTGGCCAAGCTGACTTCACAACACTTACTCTCGTCTCCCCCATGAGAAAATAATGCACTGCACTTTTCTTTGCTTTTAGCTAGAAAGCTGAGAATTCAAATCAGCCCGACATGGTTTGAAAGTTACTGTGTTAAGCTAACTAGCAGACTTGGGTACACCACCCAAATCTGCATTAATCACGGAGTGGATAAGTAGCTCAAAAGTGTAGCATAGCAAAGCTAATGCTAACCATTGCATGTGAGTGAATGAAAGATGCTAAAACACTTAGCTTCTTGGTCTGGGAGGTATAATTCAATGAAAACACAGATATGTGTGGTCTACCCAGGTCTGCTAGTTAGCTAATTAGTCAAGATAACTAGCAGACTACTGCAGTAGTTGATAATAAGCTCAAAAGTTTCACATAGAATAGAAAATGCTAACCGTTTCATGTAAGTGAATGGAAGATGCTAGAACAATTAGTGCCATACTCCAGGAGGTATAGTTAAATATAAACACAGATTCAGGTGGTCTAACCTAGTTTGTTAGTTAGTGGATTATTCAAGCTGTCTAATCAAGTAGGGTCAAATTGATAGATTTGGTGGTTAAGAGCAAAACGTTTAAGCTATGCTAACCGTTTCATGTATGTGAATGGGGGAATGCTAATACCATTAGCACCATACTCCAGGAGGTATGGTTAAATAAAAACACAAATTTGGGTGGTCAGACCTATTTTGCTAGTTAGTCAATTAGTGAACCTTTCTAACCAAATAGGGTCCATTGATAGATTTGGTAGTTTATTCCATGTCAGCGAAACGTTTTAGTGATTGAATGGAAAATAAAATGGTACTTGAGCTGTCAATCAAACGTGATCTGGACACGCCCACACAGTACTAAGAAATGAGCTGTTTTTGAGCTAGGTTTTCTAATAGTTATGAATGTTTATTTTCATTCAGATTTTTGTGGATGCGTAATGAGACACTCAACTTTGATATCACATATGTATACATACATACATATTTTTACTATTTCAAGCCACGTTTCCAGAGGCTTTAAAACAAAAAAAACATAAAAGGTGTCCCTTAGAATTGTGGAAGAAAACGTAATCTCAAATTTAAATGTGTGTGTGTGTGTGTGTGTGTGTGCGCGTCTGCGTAGGGGTGGGTGGGCAATTTTCTCATAGATGAAAGGCAGTCTAAAAACACACAATCCATTATCATCCATTACAAGCCATTAGTTTTCCCATCACACTCTAAGTGAAACAATCCTGTTTATTGATGAAAAAATAAACCATCAGAGAGAAGAAGAAGAAGAAGGAGGCTCAGACAAATGAAATCAATGATCTGCTAAAAGCTTACAAATAAGCATACAAATAGGCGAGAGAGTGATTTAAAGAGAGATATGAATCTGTGAGTGGTTAATCTGCATTTTAACGACACACAGTAAACTGCTCATAATCTCCTTGTTCAGTTTCATTCTGCCATTCATGCTTTCATCGTTCAGCTTAAAAAAAAAAAAAAAAGACATGATAAATATTCAGTAGTGTGTAATGAGACCTCTCTCTCTCCCTCTCTCTCTCTCTCTTTCTCCCCCTCATACACAGCATGTTGCTGCTCTGCTGTGTTCTGGTGCTCTCTGGCTTGCTCTATGTTGGTGGGAACGGGGGAGGCGTCAGCAGCATAACAAATAACAAATGCTGTTTACTTTTAGTGAATCACTTTGGTGATGTGCTACTGCAGACCACAGCTCTACATAAAAAAAGGCAACAACTGAACACAATATTGGTGCAGTTTCTACAAAAAAAAATAAATAAATAACTGTGACAGTGTCTGTCATGTCGTCAGTAAACTATTTACTGCTTAAATGAGCAGTAAGAGGAACACCTGTCCAGGTCTTTGGGACATGAGCATGAGTGATTATTTACATTTTTCATTAATCTACCAGTGTCAGAAAATGCCTGTTATAATTTCCCAGAGTCAAAGGTTACATTTTTAAATGTCTTATTTTTTTCTTGGCCAATTCCGATTTCCATTTTTTTTGTAAAAGTCTGACCTGCCATTCAGATTTTCTTTCTTTCTAAGGACTGTAATTGAAGCATAAACATTTTTGTAACTTTTCTTTAATGGAAAATTCAAGTGTATGTTCATTGTTCACATAAAACATGAACACAGTATTTGGTTTTCTAACTACATGATGAACCTTTTAAGTTCACTGAAGTCAACTCAAAGTAAAATACTGATAAAATATTAGTTAGTGGTGCAGATAAACCCTGGTGGGAACCACAAAGTACTTTCCCTCTCTATTTTTCACCTATAATATTTTGTAATTTCCTACATATTATCTTTTTTTTGTGTAATGAAAAAGTATTTTACTTATATAGCAAATATCAGCTCATGATTTTAATAGTGATTTGTAGCAGTTTTTTTACTCTGCTCTACTTATTGGGTCATCATATCTAGATGAATAATATTCATTGGCTGTGTTAATTCAAATTTACGCTAATATTTTTCCCTACAGATTGAAACACACAGCAGGATTCATGTCAGTGTGTCAGATAATGAGAAAGAGGTCAAATTAAATATAATATAAACAAAAACAGCAGCAGCATTAACAGCAGAGCCACACCTCAGTTCATTTACAATAAAACATTAATGTCAGACTTTTCCTTAAAAAAGGTAAAATCACCTGGTTTCAGGTAAACTGAATGTAAACAGTGTAAAACACGTCCTGGTGTGTTAACTCCATGTTATATCTATTTATAGGCTATTTTGGGCTGGACAGACTCAACACCTGTCCCATCTTGAGCAGAGCCAGGATGGTCCGGGTGTAGCCGTCTGAGCCCTGCCTGTTGATGGTCGCGATGATGATGTGCGACATGTTGTCGGTAAATGAAACGGATAAATTAAAGTGAATTATAATTTTATGAAATTCAACTCGACTGCTGCCACAATGTAACACTACAAACTTTTTACAGCCATCTTTCAATCCTACTGTGGTAAAAAATAAACAGTATTTAGTGTGTGATTACAACAATTCTGCGACTCTGCATTTCACGATAGATTACAACAAGTACCGATGACACATCTACGTAACTGAAGAGGAAAAGATGGGTTAGGATTCAGCACAGGACAGCACTTAAAGAACATCTGAAAAAGACAAACACACCAAGATGTGGCCGATGTTTAGAATATCTCTTTTATCTGAGACAGACTGTGGAACAGCAGCTGTTCCTGGAAATGTACTGTCTGGACACCGGCTCTGTCAAAGGAATAACCTTCAACCTCCGACACTCTACAAAGCCATCTACAGAGCAGACACTGATGAAGGAAATAGTAGAGCAACACAATGGTAGGATTTATCAGAGCTGGAACAGTGATGCACAACTCTATTCAGTCTGGTTCCATCTAGTCCAGTCTGCTGCGTCCTCAGTCGTTGGTCTCTACCAGCTTCAGTAGACCTGACAAAGTTGGGCTGGGTCAGGTTGGGTCACTTCCTCTGTGTGCTGTGAATTTTGGGGATCACGTTGATCTCCACACAATGAGCAACAGGCCCAGCACACACTGGCTCCCCTGCACTGCCAGGGGAAAGATTACATTCAAAACAGCCAGCAGCAGAGATAGCCATCACGCTGCCAGCCAGCCCACATTCCCCCAAGCCTTCACACATTCAAACACACACACACACACACTTAGGCTGTGTTCAGACTAACAATAGCACTGCGTTTGAAAATGCAGCCTCCTCATTCATTTCAATGAGACCTTTACGTTGGCACAGCAGGGGCTTCAGCGAAAAGATGCAGGTTTATTTGGGAGGCGGAGGAGGAGTGTGAGGGGGTGGGGGGGGTTGTACCTGGCTCAACCTTTTGCCGCAATGTAGCATCATGGCAACCACATTGGCCTGTCACATGCATGCAGGTGAACACGCCCCCATCAGTGCAGCCAGGAAGTAGGAAAGTAAACATATATTTGGATCAAAGACAACAGCCAATGTTTAGTGGTGATAATTCTCCATCTGTGTGGAATAATCTGACTACTGCATCTCTTTAATTAAGAACCAGAATAACTCTCTGTCAATTTGTCACCTCACATTCAAGGAAGCCTTGGAAGACAATACAACCAACATAATACAATATTACCAACATAGAAACTACATTAGGACAACAAATAGAGCAAGAAATATTACAGTAAAACAACTGGGTGAGAACAAAAGTGTACAAAGATCAGTAAACAAAACTAATAATTAACTAACTTTAAAATTCTGTTTATAAAGTGCTTATAAAAGCAGAATAGAAAATAATATCATACACTAAACTTAACCCCAACTCTGACCTCTATTCTACACCCCGGTCACACCTAACTAAGCTGATTTAGTGTTTTAACCAGTCTACATTACCTCTCATCACAACTGTCTTCAGTCTGAAGGTTTAAAACAACTGAACTACAAGACATCAAACACACACACACACCCACAGAAACACACACACAGAAACATGCATGAGGTCAAACTGCACAAAACCACATACAAAAACACGTGCATAGAAACCTGTATATGATCACGTTAGAATACCCGCTGTCGCGTTAGCTACATTTGCTAATGCTATTCAACATTTAGCCCGTTTCACCATTAACGGCCAACAAACCCCAGCGGTCAATCAGCACACACACACACACACACAGAGACCACCCACCCATCTTGAACATACTCCATTAATGACTTGTCAGTGCAGATGGAGCACATGCACTGTTGACACCCTCTCTCGTTCAAACACACCCTCGCTGTCGCACATACGCACACAAACACATGTGCACTGACACTCTAAAGAGACCCTGGTGTTTTACAGCTGTGCCTTAGGTGCTGGTTTTATGAAGATGGGGTCATCCCACACATAAAAGCTTGAAAATATGTTGACAGCAGACCGCAGGGCCTGTACAACCACTGATATGTAACACAGCCCTCCCACCTCCCCCAGTCAGAAGATGGCTGTAAATACATTAATACAACAAATCATCTTTTACGAGAGGGACCGTCTCTTCTACAATTAGTACACAAAGGAAAAAGGTCCTGGATCTTGGCAAGGCTTCCATTAAAGTGACTTTACAAGGTGCAATCACTAATAATTTACTGCCTCTTTGCACAAATTGACTATCAATTTCAGCAGGAGACTGAAAGTGTTGCTTAACAAGAACAGTCACTCCATTGTTGCTGTGTTTTCAGACAGAAGGCAAAGCTAATTTTAACAGCGACACAATTGCATTCAAAGTTAATGGAAAGACACGATTAGACACAACTTTGCCCGGGGTGGCACTAATTGATGCAAAGACTCTTCAGAGTAAATTGAAAATTAACTGAATCTGGTTCATAAACACAGAAACAGAAGGAATAAAAAAGAGAGAGAGACTGGAGGAAAATAACTTCTGAGTTCAGTCAGAGGCGAATAAACACTGTGGTCAAACTTAATTAATAAAACTTAATTAACAGTGAGTGAGAAGATATTTTTACACAGAGAGAAACAGCCTGATCTGGTGGTTTTGCTGGGAATGCCTTAATGTCCCACGTCCCCTGAACTACCCAGTGTGCACTGGATTTAGTTTTCCTGTTTCTTTCTCCAGAAATTGCCCTGAAATTTGGTCTACAAATAACACTGGGCCTCATGCATGAATGTTTTCTTATTTTTCTCTTACATTTGTTCTTGCACAAAAGATAGGAGGAAAATAGGGGTGAGTTTCATTCACAAAAGAGTAAAAAGACTGCACAACTTCATGTCCTGCTTTCAGAAATCAGAAGACAGACACATAACAAATTTGTTCTGCTGTCACTTTTTTAAAGTGCTGTGACGTCGGATGCTAAAAAACATCTTTCTAAAGCAAAGCGCTCTGTGATGGGAGGCGGTCATGTGACAGTCACAGATATATAGAAGAGAATATTATAGTCTGCAGTAGGTGATATTTTTAACACAGTCAGCTGTAACACAAGATGATACCAGACAGAGACCCGCAGAGACACAGAGGCAGCCGTCAGAGTGAGAAGTTCCCTAATAACTACTGAAAAGTAAAAGCTGCTGCACCAAAATATGCCAATAAAAATCATAAAAATCGAAAAAACCTTTCAGTAAATTGGCAGCTATGATGATGAAAATATGGTAAACACAATAGGTATTAATGTTGCATTGTTTGTTTTAGTTATATATTTATTTCTTGGTTAATGTCAGTATCATATTAGGAATCTAGCAATAGCCAATACAGGCTTAGCTTAAAGTCTATTTGCATTTTAATGTCAGTTTAATATTATCACATACACCATTATGAATCAAAAACTGATTCTGAAACACTTAACCATAAAAGCTGGAGTATATGTTAATGTAAACATAACTCTGTAGGTTTCTCTGCATGGTAAATTGTTTTGTGTGTAATAATTAGGGGTGGGGGGGGGGGGGTCGATTCTAAGATGTATCCCAATGCGGACATGGTTGATTCTGCATCAATTCACAAATGTCAAGAGTTGATTTTCTAATTGTTAATTGATAACGTGATGTTGACAGAAGGAAAAAGGCGGAAATGCAAGGGCAGTGCAGCACCCGGACGGTTTACAGCGAGCACACGCTAGAGTTATCTTGTAGTTCATCTTCAAAAAAGGAAGCATTTGCAAGCATTTTTTGATTTAACGCCTAAATAATTACCTTTGCGAGACGAGACATTAAGTACATTGTGAACTTTCTACGTCATCACTCGTCGATACTGACGTTAGCAGAGCGGAGCAGCGAACTCCGGCAGTAACAAACGAGACCAGCTGACCGACACATACTGCAGCACTGCAACAACTTAAACCAACTCTGAGGTGAAGAAAATAACTCGACGCTCAGTCTGTTTCACCTCAAAAGCACTGCACCCACTCAGCATCTTGGACAACCATGTCTTTCCCCGGAGCTAACGGTGCAGCAGAGAAGCTGCTCTCCACTGCTGGAGACGTTAATAACAACACAGTGGAGCACTCTGCCTCCCCCTCGTTTTGTTATTCTCATACAGGCAGGAGACTGCTTTCAAATTAATTAATTCAAATGCAGTTAGCTTTTTAAAATGAAAAGGCTGTGGACCATTTATCTTATCTGCCAGTTATGTTTCATATTGTATTTCAGAGGAGTGAGGACAGCAGTGAATGGTTTGGCACGCAGTATACTGGAGAAAGAGAAAACAGTGCCTTTTCTATTCGATCGAGAATCGATTCTGAATCAAATCGGATACAAAAGAATTGGAATTGCATCGAATTGTGAGATTCCCAAAGATTTACACCCCTAATAATAATGTAGGAGCAACGTGGATCAGTATAGCACCATCTCCTCCATCTCCAACCTCAACAATGGTTAAACGAGCTAATCAAGATGCTCAATATGGTCACATATGTGTTTTGACTGCATGACTTATACAAGAAAACTGAGGACAGTCACTTGACAGTGCTCCACATACAGTATAAGTCTTATCAGTTTGCTATTTTTTAAAATATATGCCCCAATTTCCCACACTGTGCCTTATTTCTACTTGTTTTAACCAGAAAAATTCATATTTGAATGTATGCATGAGCATATGTGTGTGTTTGCATCAGCTGATGAGCCTGTACTGTCATGTCTGGTTTCAGGCTACTTTTTTGTCAAGGGAGGTCCACCTATTAAGAACGGGAGAGAAAAAGCAAGGTCAAGTCACAACCGCCAATCAATAAGGAACCTTAGCCCTTCAACAGGCTCCACCGCTACCACTCTGACAGCAGGTAAACCATACAGAAGTGAACCGTGAGTCTAATTCACCAAGACAATCTTCTCATTTGTAACAAGGGCTTTGGTTTGACCCAAATGCTGCTTATCATCAAAGACAATAATCCACCTGATCCCCATAGATTTCACATTCCACAGAGTTAAACATCATGTGATAACAGTAGCCATCCTTCAGTATCCATTTAACTGGCCCATAAAGACAGGCAGACCTGACTGAAACAAAACTACCAGCATTAGATACGTTGAGAGTTGTTACCTCCTACATTCCCAGTAATGAAAACCAATTAAGTTTCCAAAAAAAGACAAAAAGACTACCACTCCTTGTTTTCACCTCCATGCCTTTTTTATTTTAACACGGTTAAACATCCTAAAAACTAACATAACATTACAATTTCCAGAAGACAGGAAAAAGGGCTTAGGTTTGTTAAGAGTGACTGAAATGTGAGCAATTTCCTGCTGCTGGAAGGTGATTAAAATTCCTGTCTAAACTCAAAATGGGTCCTTAAAACGTCTTATTGGAAGGAAATTCCATGGGATTTTCTGTTAGGCCATAACATGAATCACTAGCCAACTGTAGTGACTGGAGAAGAGTGACAAAGACGGAGAAAGGAAGAGAGGGATAGTGAGTGTAGCGAGACAGATGGAGATCTTTTAATGAAATCAATAAGCTTTTAGTGAAGGTCTACTGCACTATATGTTTCATCTCAACGAGGAAGCCGTCGTCTCTTCCTGATGAGTTCATTCAAAGGATAGAAAGGGAAGTTTTCACCTTTGCTTTAAAAGACAAACCAGAAAACTAAATTAAATGTAGGCTGTAATGTTCTGTCATCTGTGGAATTTATTCCATTTCTATCACATTTGCGGCTATCTGCCTCGTTTAATCTTCTAATTCAATAATCATACAACCTCTGCTGTGTCTCCTGCTTTTCAACAACAAATGTGCTGAGTGTACAGCAAACTGTGCACCAGGCAGAAATTGTGCCCTGTAAGGCAGACGGTCAGGATTGGAAGCAGGCGGGCAGACAGGCTAGGTAAAATGTCGAATCACTGCAGCCACTTGATAAAGACAAGAGACATCACATCCAGCTGAGCCCTGCACTGTGTCCCACTGACAGAGGACAGACAGACTGTGGCAGCCTGGCCACTGTCTGTGAACTATCTGGGATAACAATAACACTCTTCATCCCTCACAGCTGCAACAGTGACAGCATCCAGTAAAACCCATCCAGCCTCACACAGACGCTGAATGCTGATCTTGTCTACAAATACCAATTTAATAGGAGGCATCGCTCATTGATCTACTTTGATTCCAGACTCTAGTGCAGATCTATTAATTACCCGTGCCTGTGTTGAAACTCCATGCAACTAAATGTAGAGGAAAAAAAAAAAAATCTTACCCATCCTCCTCTCCATCTACGTTCTTGAGACCAGCTGATGCAGTTAAGGCACTGGCGGTGGTGGCGCTGCCCTCAGCTTCTTGACCCTGGCCAGTGTTAGATCCCGATCCAGCCTCTCCTCCGGACAGCTTGGTCATCCCAAACAGAGCCGACTGGTGCTGGAGGAGCAGCCGCTGGGCGTCCTGCAGCTGAGTGGTGGTGAAGGTGGGCAGGCTAGCATAGAGGGCACTGGCCTGGGCGGCATGAGCCAGGGCCTGGGCAGTGCTGTGGTCCTGGGACAGGTTGATACACGACGGCTGGTTGTGGGGAATACCCTGTGGGGGCATCCTACCACTATTCCCAGCATTGTGGGCTTGATGCTGGGCCTGGGGATCACTCTGGGGGTTGGGAGGAGGCACACTTGGTGCGGACACTTGGCTCTGGTGGATTGTAGTGGGCATCTGGGTGCCCAGGCCCGGGTTTTGGATTTGTGTTGGGAGTGACTGTGGCTTCTGCTGCTGGCAATCCAGATGGGCAGGGTGGCTCTGAGGCTGCTGGCCAAGACCTGCAACTCCAACATGAGAGGTGGTGGCTTGAAGGGAAGGGGGCTGCTGGGGCTGTGTGTGGAGGAGTGCCTGTGACTGCTGCGGGCCTCCCATCATCTGACATGCTCCATTAGCTGGCCCGGAGGGAACCGTTCCAGCTTGGTTCATCAGAGGTTGAGAGGCAGCTGCCTGGGGGATACCCTGGTGTTGCTGGCTGTACTCAGGTGGCCTCACCTGCACCGGAGCTCCTTGTGGGTTAGCAGGTGGCTGCTGTGGCAGGGAGGCATACCCTATCTTGTGCTGCTGCACACCCACTATGCCCTGTGTGGAGCCTTGAGGTTGATTAGCAACTGCCTGGGCATAGGTGAGCTGCTGCTGGGATACAGCAGACGTAGAGAGTCCAATGGTGGCCTGGTGGCCCGGCATGGGTGCGGGCTGTTGAATGTTTGTGGGGGTCGAGGGGGCCACAGTAGTCTTTACATGTGAATGGGTAAAATCCTGGGGCTGCATGTGAGGCTGGGTTTGTGACACACCCATGCTTAAGCCACTCGGGAGGATTGTTTGAAAGCCCTGAGGAGGGGAGGCATAATCCTGGGCATGCTGGGGTACTGGGGGTCCCCCAGCCTCTCCACTGCACACACTCTCAGTATAATGGCTCAATGTACTTATCGTGCTACTCACAGAGCTACCACTTGTGCTTTCCCTCTCTGAGCCCCCAGCAAAGCTCTCAGAGACAAACTGACGCATGCTGAGAGACCCAGCTTCAGATGTGGAGGAGCTGGAAGCAGAGGCTGGAGTGTCCTTGTCATAGAATTCAGTGCATGTCCATCTGCCCTTCTTGAAGGGCTCAGAACTAGAGTCCAGCTTCACCACCCTGAAGCGAGAGCTGGTGGTAGCAATTGCAGGGGCTGGAGCTGGGGCAGGAGTAGATGGTATAGGGGCTGTAGCCATAGCTGTAACAGTGGCACTGGCGGGCTGCAGCACAGCAGATCCAACTCGGCCCTGGATCACACTGGAGAGTCCCATTCCTCCAGAGGCACTGGCAGCAGCAGCAGCAGCAGCAGCAGCAGCAGCAGTAGCAGCAGTGGTCGTAGTAGTCATAGTGATGTTTGAGTTGATGTTTTGGTGTTGCTGAATCATGCTGACATTAGTGGCGGCCATGAGGTTACCCCCAGTGGCAACAGCACCACCTCCACCTCCGCTGCCCCCACTGCTGCTTATCACATTGAGAGGAAAGCCACCACTGCTACTGCTAGCACTCGTACTGATCCCCCCCCTCACAGGCACATTGGCAGAGCTCAACATATTCACATTACTAACACTGCTGGTCTGGGGATTAACTATGCTAACTGTAGTGCCCGTAGCAGAGCTGTGAATTCCTGGTACAGATCCCGGGGCCACAACCCCCACAGGCTGAGCAACGCCACTTGGAGGGGCTGCCTGGGAAACATTCTCCCCCATGTTAGAAGGCATTTTCTGGGTGACACAAGGTAAAGCTCCAGACGTGAGGGCAGACGGGGTGCTCCCAGCCCCGGAGGACAGAGGGTAGGCCTGGACATGGTTAGGATGATGAGGATGTTGATGGTGATGGTGCACAGTCCCGTTCACCATGTTCAGGGTATGGGGGTGTGAAGGCTGGTTGGGGGATACAGCTCCGGGGGTCTCCGCCTCATGGAAATTATTCAGCGTCTCCTCTGAGGAGCTCCTCTCGGCTCCGACAATGTCATTAGCTCGGGAGAGAGATACATCCAGGATTTCAGAAGAAGACAGATCCTCTGTGTGGGACTCATCCAGGTCATCATAGCTCTCCGTGTCCTCTGCAATACTGTTGTTGGTACTCACAGATATCTGCGCAGGAGTCACACTCGTGATCTGGAAACCACTCTTCTTTTTCATCTGAGCCCCGGTGGACTGCGCGGGCTGGGGTTGGGGATGTAAATTCAGGCTGTGGGGAGGAGGAGGATGATGATGGGGACTCGGGGAGGATGAACCAGCAGGAGGTTGGCACTGAATCAACAGGGAGGGTTGATAATCATCGGCGGGGACGTGGCTGTTATTGACCACCGGGTTCGCCGGTGTTGACAGCGCAGAGCCGCTCCCGCTGCCTGTAGTGCTACCCCTCCTGTGAAAGACACCCGGGTGCGACATCTTTCTAACACTGCCAGAGTCTCCTGCAGGGTCCGGATGATGCATTTCGAGAGGATCCGGGGGGTAGTTGGTCTCTGACAGTATGCAATAAGGGTGCAGTTCGTTAACGGCGCCGTTTTGACAAAACTACGGGCCAACAGACAACACGATCAAAAAAATAAATATTCAAAATCAAGAGTCTTGGTGGCTCTTCTCAAATATCAGGCAAAGTTGTACCAATATTTACAGCTTCTCATACACGATCCAGTGATCTCCGGTGACAGCTAGCGAAGCGAAAGATGCTACTGGCCGCTTGATGTGTATCGTTAGCTAGCGAGCTAACGTCAGCCGGTTGTTATCCGTTTGTACTTTATTTAAACACAAGCTAACATTTTGAGGGTTTTGTCACAAGAAGCTATAGTGAACACTTGTGCTAAAAGGAGAATAGCTGCCGAATAAGCCAGCTGTGTGTGTTTGTGTGTGTGTGTGCGTGTGTGTGTGTATGTATGTGTGTGTAGTGTGTGTATGTGTAGTGTGTGTGTGTGTGGTGTGTGTGTGTGTGTGTGTGTGTATGTGTGTGTATGTGTGTGTGTGTGTGTGTGTGTGTGTGTATTGATGCTAGCTAGCTGCCAGTCTCCATCACCGGCTAGCTAAACACAGACTACAGTGACTCGTTTTTAGCTGCTGAATTGGCTCAACGGGAAGAAAATACGAAACAAGCGACCTTTCATCCGGTGCACAGCGATGCAAAATCCAAACACGATCGCCAAACTGCGGCGTATAAAAGGTTTAATCCATTCCGCTGAATCCTCGGTTTTTTTAGGAGGGGGGGGGCTGGTTTTGCTGTCTCACTGGTGCTGCCTCTATGTGTCGTCTCCTGCTCTGCTGCTGGGACGGGACTGACCGGAGGGGAGGGCTGCTCGGTAATATGGCGACCGCGCATGGTCTGTGCTGCTCTGCTGCCAGACATAAAGCAGTCTGGGAGAGGAGAGGCGGAGACGAGCCCGACGTCAACAGCTACGAAATTTGCCGGAAAGTGCCGATGACAGGGCGCTCCCCCTAGAACCAGTTTCTACATACTGTTTATGTATTATACTCATAGATAGATAGATAGATAGATAGATAGATAGATAGATAGATAGATAGATAGATAATCTAATGATGTCATATATAATAATATATTAGTCAGAGGGACTAAACTAGTACTTTTACTTTAATACTTTAAGTACAGCTTGCTGCTAATACTTGTGTACTTTTATTGAATAGGGTTGTTCATGCAGGACTTTTGCTTGTAATGGAGTATTTTTACATTGCTGTATTGATATTTTTACTTAAGTAAAGGATCTGAGTACTTCTTCCTGCTGTTTCCCGCATCCATAACTCCCACTCCTCACTGTTACCTTTGTCTTTTAATCTTTTCTGTTTTCTGTTTTCTTTTTTTTTCTGACCATTTATTTGACTATTCAGAATGTAAACTCTTACTTTAACTGCAGGAATGTGTAAACATTTTGTTTGTTTATTTGTTTTTTAATGTCATGGGTTTCATTTTCACATAAGAAATTTTTGGAAAAAAATGAATAAATTAAGTCTGTATAGGCTACTTAAAGGATTAGGTTCACTATTTTTCAAGTGTGTCTTAAAACAATAGTCAGGTGCTCATATGAACAGTGGAAGAGGTTTTCCTCACTGTAATCATTCCTCCTGTTCATACTGGCTATTAAAAGATCCTCTTCAAATGTATTTTCCATGTAAGTGATGGGGGCAAAAATCTACAGTGTGTCCACACAGTCATTTTGTGCAAAAAATGCATTTAAAAGTTGATCTGAAGCTTATATGAGGCTTCAGCAGTCTGAGTTAGTCACATCAAGTGGATATCTGTCACATTTACAGTCTTTTTAGCATAAAATTCCCTCTTTGTGTTTCACTGTTGAGCTGTGATGGAAGAGGGACTTTGTCACTAAAAAAAACTGTAACGTTGAAAGAAATCTACTTAATTTGACTCATTTGGATGAAGCTTCATATTAGCTTCTTTTAATCTTTTGAATATATATTTTTGCACTGAAAGAGCACTGTGGATTTTGTCCCCCATCTCTTATATTGTTAAGTACATTACGAAGGGATCTTCTAATGGTCAGTATGAACAGGAGGAATGATTACAGCAAGAAAAATCTGTTTCAATGTTCATTTGGGGACTTGACTGTTGTTTTAAGACAGACTTGAGAAACTGTGAACCCGTCCTTTAAGTGCAGTTTTGAGGTACTTATACTTTACGTGAGTATTTCTTAAATATGTTGTATTTTTTGACTCTACTACCTTTATATAAGATTTTACATATAAAAAACATGTGATTATTTTATAAAGTATGATGTATTCTTACAGATTTAACAACCCAATTATATAATAAACAAATCAAATTAGCTCCATCTTGACCAATCTACTACAACAATACAATACTATAATATACATAGTAATATAACCCTCTGTACCCATTCTGCATAAGGAGTATTTTCCTTTTTTATACTATATTTTGTTGCCAATACATCTGTACTTGACTGATTTGATTTTTACATTGTGATGTTTCTACTTATACATAAGTAAAGGATCTGAATTTTTCTTCCACTTCTGCATTTTACAGTGATGGTGCCCGGTCACACTGTACATTAGTAGTTTATAATTACTGCCCAATGAAAAGCCAAATCATATAGGCTTTAAATACACAATCAGGCTCCTGAGCATCTGTTGTGGATTGAGCAAAACATCAACATCACAACAGTGTCGCTGAAACAAAGGTAGACAGAGAGGTGCTAGATCTCTCTGCAGACACAGGTGGTAACTACACTGAAGGATTATTCTACACACAGGTACTGTTTGGGGCCTCTCTCTCTCTCTCTCTCTCTCTCTCTCTCTCTCTCTATCTCTCTCTCTCTCCATCTCTCTCTCTCTCTCTGGTTGTGTTTGTATGTGATATAGAGAGAGGTAGAGAGGCTGAGAGAGAGAATGTACACATTTGCTGGCCTGTAATGTTGCCGCTGTGGGTCAATGAACTCTCGTGTTAAAATAGTCAAGCATCTCCATTTTATGTGTTCTGGTGTTTTCTGTTCATCTCTACTCTAATAACACTTCTTTTCTCTTCTCTTCTGGTACGGAAACGTATCCAAATAGTTTCAGTTAAGACAAGATAAAATATTAAAATAGTTTAGAAAAGTAAATAAATTAGACTAAATAGTCTCTCAGTAGCAGGAGGTAAGACTGTACTCTGCTGGTCCTTCAGAAAGGAGACATCACCATGAAAATGTATTAAAATAACATCAAAAAATTGATGCTACAGGCCTTATTTAGGGCTCTGTAGACAAATTATATATTCAGCAAGCAGATCTATAATCAGTGTTGTTTAAGACAGTTCATCAGACTCATCCGCATACTTATTGGTATTCGAGGAAATGTGCAGAAGCTTTAATGCATCTTGAGCTCTCTCTCTACGTTGTGTTTATTAGAGCTTTGCATATTTTATGACTCTATGTACCCAAGACTTATGTGTAGGCTTTTACAAAAAGGCTCATGTCTGTAAAGATGCTTTGTTCAGTTTCAGCCGCCGGGAAAAAACTGTAAATCATATGATTATCTGTGAAAGCGTTGCACAGAAGAAAATCAGGGAGGGAAATGATTGAAACAGAAAGCAAGAGAGAGGAGGAGTTGAAGTTACTCATAGAGAGAGCAGCAGTTAGTGAAGGAGGCGGAGGAGTGAGAAGAGAGAAAAGAGAGAGGTAGGGATGGACTGTCAGGCAAGCAGACAGGCTATATCCATCGATACAAATGATAGAGGACGAGAGACAGCAGGAGCCGATTGCAGTGTAAGCGTCTGGTGCTGTCAGCAGCTTTAAATCACACTGGCACCCCGCAACAAAAAAACACACAGCACTATTGTGCCGCTGCCCCAACAATAATGCTCAATTTATACTCTGGACTCTGCATTCATTTTGTAAACACTCTGTTCTGTTCTGAGTGAAAGTAATAATCCACACTGTATTCATTAAAAATAATTATATGCTCGCTAAAGCTGATGAAAAGTTGTTGGATGTTTCTCATGGTGGTAGTTTATAATTTAATTCAAGAGGCAGTTAGGGTTGGCTGTAGCTCAAGTGGAAGGCGGGTTGGCAGCTCAGTCACCAACTCCTCCTGTCTACACGTCCTTGAGCAAGACATTGACACCCAAACTTCTCATAAATGTAAGTCACTTCAAATAAAAGTGTAATGTAATGTAATGTGGTTAGCATGAGCTAAAAGTAGCCACCGTAGCTAGGCAGATGAATAAAAGAGAGCTACAAAAAAATCTAATTGTATCATTACTGTTCTTACCGATTGTGGTTACAGGAAAATGTTTCTCTTGTGAGTATAAATGAAAGTTCCCAAAGTTGGCTAATAAAATAATTATAGGTTTTCTGTTCACAGCTTCCCAGACAACAATTATGAAGAAATGTTCTGTCATGTGTCAAGGCAAAAACTCACAACGCATTTATATGAATTTTTAAAGGTTTAAAACACTGTTTCCAAACATTTCCACTGATTTCAAAGGAGATTTTTCTTTTGGAATAAGACCGTTTATTTTAAAGGAGTTATATATATATTTTTTGTGATTATGCTCCAAGCAGATCAGGATGAAGTTTATTGGTCAAGTATGTTCACACATCCAAGGATTTTGACTGTGGATGCAGTATAGCTCTCAGTGTAGGTACATGCATGTCCAAAACAAACATACAGAGAGAAACAAACCAACATGCCATTCAGATTTATAATGTAATAAAAGTTTCCGTGTATATAAGATGTTATCTACCTCATTCATCATGGCTAAGTAGATGAATAAAAGAGAGCCACAAAAAGTCTAATTTTATCATTACTGTCCTCGCTGATTATGGTAACAACAGCCAATCTTTTTCTTTTACAAATGAAAGTTCCCATAAAAGTTGCCAAATAAAACAATTCCAGGTTTTCTGTTCACAAGTTTTCCAGTCAGTGTAAAGAAATGTGCCAAGACAAAAACTCAAACGTGTCTTTTACATGCATTTTTAAAGGTTTAAACCACTTTTTTTCCAAACATTTCCACTGATTTCAAAAGAGTTCTTTCTTTTGGAATGAGGCAGTTTATTCTAAAGGAGTTATTTTTTTGTGATTATGTCAGATCAGGATCAAGTTTTTTTTAGATTTGACCCTGGATGTCAGTGGTATAGCTCTCGGCTTACTTACATGCAAGGTCAAAACAAACACATGTTATGTGCAATTCAGATTAATAATATAATAAAATGTTCCATGTAAACACAGCGACTGTTTGAAGTTTTTTTCCGGGAACTGCAGTTCAAAGTATTCTAGTTGTCCTCAACATGCACGTTTCTACTGTATGTGAGTTATATTGACCTCAGTTGCCTTGTTTAGATTATAGCTACAAGTAGTAATTACTCTGGCCTGCTGAAGTTCAGGTAGTTGTGAGCATAAAGAGACAGATTTGTCAGAGCAGAGCGGTGATGATGACGGTGAAACCAACCTAAATTCTTGAAACAACAGAGGCTTTGGTTGCAGAGTGCATTGGACCGTGCCCAGTGATGCGGGGCAGGGTGTCTGTGCCTCTGTCTGCGGCTTGTGTCCACTGAGCCTCCCCACACTGAATGGTGTCCAAAATAGATGCTGGCTTTATTGTTATTGGACGGCCCTCCCAGCAGAAAATCACAGTGTGTGATTTACTAGATGTTTAAATACCCAGGCCAACTACATTCATTCATGAGTTTGTCTTCCCACACATACTGCAGTCTACCAAAACCAGTGTTACTGTCTGTCACGTTAACAAAGGAAGAAGAAAGAGGAAACATTGTGAATTATAAAAGCCAGTGTAAGACGCCTCAGTTAGAAAAACCTGCTTTATACGCGCAGTTCAACACATTTATACCTGCATATGGTGCTCAAAGGCAGACCAAAAACATAATGCATCCACTTTCCAAGCTCATATTTGTAGATTCAAACATCCCGTCATCTATTCCTGAGTAGATTCCTCATTACAGAATTACGAAGACACTTCATCCAAAAAGCATCCAGTTATTTTAGCTGTGATTTCATTTTCTTGCACATAAGGAGACATGTGCAATGAATTAAAGTCATACCACCTGTTTTTTTTTCCAGGTAAATGTCAAATGGAAACCTACAGAGTCAGGAATGTATAGTCTTACACATAACCTTTGTTATGTTTGTTTTTGTCTTGAAGCTGAATGAGGGTGATAGCCTCGAGCACATGTTCTTTCTTTACAGTATGTACAACAACGCACTGTACATACCTGTAAGACTCCGCTGTCTCATCAGTGTATGTATGTCCACATTTTAAAATAGTATAGAATAGTGTTTACTTTAAATGAGGATACACAGTGAGGCTTTACTTAGCAGTTTAATGGGTGTGAATATGTGTGAGAATATTAGTGAATATCAGTGATGTACAGAGAGCCCAGTATTTGTATTTGTATCTGTTTGTTTTGAGGCAGCAAAATTATTTGTATTCAAATAAAAGTGTAAATAGGAGTAACAATCCTGTTTTTGTTTTTATAACAGTCCTGATTTTAGGATATTAAAGTATTAAAATAAGTGTTCTTCAATAAACTATTTCGCAAAGGAAGGTTTCCACACTGGGTCTCAAACATCAGTCTCCCAAACCACAGATGACTGCCGCTGACCGCTCAGCCAAAGCTCAGCTCTGCCAGACATTCAGCAGAGTGGAGCAGAGGACAAAGACGGAGACAGCGATGTAACCTTGCTACGCTAAGAGTCCCGATCTGCTCGCTGTTATTCGACATATATTTTTTTCTTCCAGGAAACTAATGTTTTTTAAAACATTTGTACAAAATAAATATTTGAATAAACCCACTATTTGTGCTTTTCCGAATACCGGATAAGTATATTTGTGAAGTAAATGAAATGAGTAGGCACATTAAACCATAACTGATTCAATAAAGGTTTCATACATTAGGCACTAAAATGTTTTTTTTCAATGTAAGAATAAATAAATGAAGATACATTTCCTTAAAAAGATAAAAATGTTTCACAAAAATTGTAGCTTTAATGTTAAAATCATACACAGTGTTATGAAAAATGGTTGTGCATTCGTTATTGCATTAAAAGACATAGCACACAGTCAGCACAATGAATTAATCAAAACAGTAACCTTAGATCTGCTTGCCTGACTGATGAGTGAAAGGGAAACCTGAGTAATACTGTATTTAATAATGAAGGAGAGAATCTAAGATGGTTCTTACTTGCAGGCATAAGAGCTCACGTCCAAAATCGACAGAACAAACCTTTAGCAAAAACTGGTTTAAGTGACGGGACCACGTGGCCACGAGGGAAGGAGACATGTTTACTATAGGTGTTTGTGAAAATAAGAAAAAAGTGATTGTGTGTGAATTATTTTGTGGTTTATGAAGGTTTCTGCGCAGTACATCCTATTGATCATGTACATAAACCTGATTTAAGTAAAATGAAAATAAGTGAAGAGTTACTTTAATCATTTAAACTTTGCACGTAAACCAGATTTTCTCAATAATCTGTGGCTCTGTGATCCTCATTTGTAAGTCCCAAAACAGGTTGTAATGCTCATTTATTCACAAGTATATATTATAAATATATCAGTATCTGGGTGTTAGATATCTGTGTCCTTAAGATGTAAACACTTTCCTCACCTCCCATTAATTTATGTATACATATATATATATATATATATATATATATATATATATATATATATATATATTTAAAAGACCTTTGATTCTAGCACCTCCATCAGGTCAGCCAGTGTTTGTGTCAAGCATTTAAACAGTGTGAAGATGGATTCCCCCTCAATGTTTTAGTTTGACACGGTAACGATTAATCTCTAATGCCAGATATGTTGGACAAAACAGCATCTGTCCACACTGTGCAGCTGGAAACAGATGGAAGGTACTCAGTACTTCAAAGACACAGCTCCTCTACTGGAGGACGCTTCACTTCAGCGTTTGATTGTAAACAGAATATTCACGCTGAGTTCTCAAGGGAAGAGTCTCAATATAGAGCACAAGCCAATTAATTAATCCTCTGGAGTATTCAGCTTTACAGATAAACACATATAACCAGTGGCCAACTTTTTAAATACACCTTAACAGCAAACATCCAGCTCCTATAGAAAGCAAGAGATAGTCTGACAGCTGTTTTCCTGAGACGTTTGCAAGTGAAGACATAGAGTTTACAGAGAACAGTCCCATAAATGAATTGTCAAAACTGTAACTGGATCACTGAAAACAGGAAAAATCATCATCCCCAAATCTAATCGGTGGGATGAGAATTTATTATAAACAGCTTAAATCTCTTAAAGGTGGTGGTTTAACTGTAACGGGGGTGTTTTCTTTATCCCCCTCATTACAAACAGAGCACCACTGTGAGGCTCTCCTGTGCACTGTTTTGACGGACACATCCAGCAGGATAATATGCCGCATCACAAAGCTCTCATCATCGCAGCATGGCTCCAAGAACATGTGAGAGATAATCTGCAGGCGTCAGCGCAGTAAAGTACCTCAAGGATGGAAGTGAAACAGGAGCGCTTTCAAGATATGTGCCTCCAGCAACATTTTCCAGAACATCAATGAGTTCATACATTCAAAATTAAGGCTCTTCAGGCAATAAGTTAAACCCAGAATCACTTAGACAACAACTTCAGACAAACGAAATGAATTAATATTACATTTGTGCGGGTTGTAGCTTTAAATAATATGTTACGGCGTAAAGATTTATAATATGAGCTGAGATGAAAGAGGAGATTAGCAAATTAGAAGACAGTGTGGTTATTTTCATGTCATCTGCTTACTTCTCTTTCTCTTTACTGTCACTATTTTGGTCTTAAAATTAAGGTGCATGAAAAGACAGGAAGAGCAGCTTGAATTTGGCAATATTTTCACTCCAATGCATGTTATAAGGAATGACATCTCTTTACTGGTACATACAATTAACTGTATTTTTACAGGAAACCTCAAACAACAGGTTTTAAATCCCTTTTTTTTCTCCCCAAAATCATTGTATGTGGAAAATTCTGGCAGATGTCATTTTCCTTTTGGCTTCCTTCTTTAAAGACTGTATCTGCCAAATGTGAGCTGCCATGGCAACAGCCTTTCAACTCACTGCGAGCACTTACTGTACTGCAGAAATCATAGCAAAGGTTTATGCTACATTAATGCAAAACCATGCCAGGTCCCGCATAAATGATCCACTCAGTAAGACAACTGCTTGATCAGGCAATCAAAATCATTTGGAAATGTTTTTTTGCGTATGAAGATTAGGGTTTGTTGATGGACACAGTCTGTGTGCTGGCATTTCATTCTGAGGTTGATATATCACTGTAGTCTGGCCCTGAAATATGCCCAGACTGTGGGCAACAAAAAAATGCCTACCTCAAAGGGAGGATGACCTTGAGGGGAAAACCAAAACCCTCAGCTAGTTGGTGCCAAGTTCATTTTATCCCCGATGAAAAGGGATTTCTGAATCTTTCAACCAGCATAGGGCTGATAAAGGAGTTTCACAGATCTGTGTGAGTCAAAATTGGGTAATAAGAGGAAGTTAAGCTTCAGTGTCTCATGCACACACACACACACACACACACACACACACACACACACACACACACATACACACATACACACACACACTTTCAACACGTTCCAATGATGCTGATGAACTGCAGCCAGCAGTTGGAGTCCGTGTCTCGCTGTAGATGAGAGATTTCTCTGTGTAAAGCTTTATGTGAATGTGCTGACGGCTGGTCAGCTGACGGCGGAGACTCAGATTTCTCTGAGAGAAAAACTTTGTGTTGCAGAGATGTGGCTGGTTTGTTCTGGGTCACACAGCTGAAAGATCCATTTGGAGCACAGGAAGTGATGTTGCTCCATAAACCAGTGTCACAACTCCTCGCTGCCTATTGTTATCAAAAAAAAAAAAAAAAAAAAGCATGACAATCAACATATCCGGCAAAGACAATGCATGTGCAGGATTTTTACATGGAGGACTTGGTAAGTGTTCACTCTCAGCTAAAGTGGTTTTAAACCAAACAAAAACTAAACCAGCTGAACACTGGCTCTTTTTGACCTCCTTTAAAAGTCTTAAAACTGCACAAATAACAGCCTCCAAGTTGTTTTTAGTGTTTTTATTGCCTTACTGGTTGGTAGGGAGTTAGAGGATAAGTCATGAGATCATTACGGGTGTAACCCCTTAGGAGCATGAATGTTCTCGGGAAATTTCATGGCGTTCTGCCTATTAGATCACGATATGTCTTGCATGTAAAACAGATAGTTTGGCCTGAAGGTTACACTGGCCGAAAGGTCAGTGTTAGATTCAGAAAGAAAAGAGGTCAACTTCTGGGGAGCATTAAAGTGTCCATTAGTTCTGGTATTTCTTGTGTTAAGATTTTAATTAGATTTTCCTCAGATGGAAGTACCAGAGCAAAGGTCAGTGTGTCCCAAAAGAATTAGGATTAATCTGTTGGTGCCATAAACCACTTTAACACAACCGTCATGTGGCTCTTTTGTCATTTGAGTTTATAAAAATGTCCTGCGCAACCTGCAGAGAAAAGCAACCATGGTGCCCTGTGTGCAGGACTGTAACTTCTCTGTCCCATGTTTAATTTTCATATGTACATCACTTCATAGGAAACACGTCATATACAAGAGAAAAGCTATTGAGGCTTTGTAGCATGTGGAAATGTTATGTTTATATGATGTAGTTTTACTCATTCATTCATTCACTTACACATGTCCAGTTCTAGTAGTTATCCACAAGGTGGCAATACATACAAACCAGCTGCATAGTTAAAGGGCAATGCTTAAATATTTTCATTCCTTTATAAACAGCTCTTCACTCTTACATGACCTCTAGAAAAGAGAAAATGTTTGCCCAGAAATAAACAGAGATGACCTCAGTTTAGACGAAGCCATTAGTCCTCAAAACCAGTTAGCATTATTATATTTATATAAAACTAAAATCTCAGGAAGATAACATCCACATCCCAACCTCAAAAACATCACATCAGTTTGTAATCATGTGTCTTCTTTCAAGATTTGAGTGTAATAGTCAGACCAGCTTATTTATATTACAGAAGATGTGACTTAATCCTAATTCTGAGGTAGTGAAACTTCACTTGATCCCTATTTTCTGAGATTTTATACTTTTAAAATCCTTTCTTCTAATAACTATGGTGACTGGTTACTTCACAGATCCAGATGTTTCCTCCAAAACAGACAATAAGCTGATAAAATGTGTTTATCCAGCTGTATAAGCAGTTAGACGCAGCACCGACTGGACTCTCCACAACAGTAAAATTACCGATCACAAAGTTTTCAACATGAAAAGTACTTTTATTTACTACTTTCTTCTCTCTTCTACTGTGGTTACTTGTTTACTTGGATTTGTTTATTTGGAGGATTTACGAATATGTCATCTGACCACTGAAATTACAAAAAAAATGAGACACAAACACATTCATCTCTGTTAAAGACTGTGATAATAAAATTAATCATCATATGTGCTTCAAAGTGTATTCAAGCAGAAAAACAACAGATTTTCATTGTTTATGATTCAGGAACCATTTTGAATATCTAACAGTGTGCAGTCTAAGTTTCATGATTATCAATGTGTATCAGACTGTTTTAAGATGATGAGAACGAGGTATTTAATGTTAAAATGACTCAGAATAGCTCAGCTGATTTCATTAAATCGTGCTTTCTTCATCTTAAAAAACAGTTCACCAGTTGTGTTGTTAAGCCAGATGTTTATTTCCACTTAACATTAAGTTATGGGGGAACAATGTGTGTATGTTTTTATATACTCAGTATTGTCCCAAATATTTGATTTACCTTTAATATATTATTGATAGGCAAACTGATGCAGTGCAGTTTGCAAGTTGACTAATTACATTTCAGTCACAATCCAATAATTCATGTTAATGAGCTTGAAAGCTAATCTTGATTTACTAAATACATCATTTATTTAGTGAAATAATGAGTGCAGAGCTGAGCTTGGCTCACGTCTCCATACGATCCATAACAGCAGCAACTTCAAGTCACAGTAAAACCGCTTTAGACTCTTAAGATATTATCCATGAAACCTAATTTTTAACTTCAAAGCTGCAAATTTTAATGGTAGATTAAATAAAGTGAGCAAATAATATAAACAAAAAAATATATAACTGTGTAAAGAATCATAACTCTGTAACTCAAATCCTTTTGTATCATAGTGTATGTGGAGGAAGAAACATCTCAGTGTTGAGTGTGAAGCTACATGACTTTCTTTCATATTTTTGTATGGTGCAGGTCAGTCAGGGTTGTCGCTACACGTCTAATCAATATTTGTGATAACGATCAACTCGCTCCAAAAGTCAGAGGTTCAAAAACTCAAACATACAATGAAATTCAATGTTATCATCACACCAGAAAATGTGAAGCTGTTCCAGACGATGAATCTTTTTAGCTCTGACCGCAGCCTTCATTCAATCTGAGCCCTTTTCACAACTGACCCCTGTTAACTGGTGGTGTTATTTTACAGATCCATCATAGAATCGGTCGTTACTTTCTCATGAATCTGTTGGTGTGAGAATTTAAATGTACAAAGCAGGAATCAGCTCTTAAACATTGTCAAGGCAGCAAGTAAAATCATTGTTGAACAGAAGCCTTCTCTGTTTATTACATTAGATTTAAAACAGACAAATCACACAGAGAAGCTAAATCTATGTTATCAAATCCAGACCATCCTCTCCTGAAGGAATACCGACCTGTCAGAGATACAGGTTTATCCTCTGTGCAATAAGAGCTCTTAATTCTAAAACATTATAAATTGCCTGTTGATTCCTCTCAGAGCTGAACACTTTATTCATCTTGTTGCTGTTTTCCTTGCTTATAACATACATCCGTATTGTCTAAATTGCATTTATAGCACCACTTTTGATGATTTCCTCTTGTGGGACAATAAAGATCTGAACTGAACTGAACTATATACACATCAAGCTCAGACATCACTGAAGAAAATATCACAACTGATCAGTAACAGGAAAGGTTCATTTACATGGTGATGATGGACGCTCAGAGGACAGATACTGCCCTCTTGTGGAAATAAAAGGTTATGAAACACATGTTATGTGAAATATAAACAGCTGAGTGTGGAAACTATGGTCACTGTCAGTAGTTCAGGTTCACACATTAGATACTGACTAAAGGTCTTTTTCAACATGTCAGTGAGGAGACGGGTGCTGCTGGCTAAAGGTGATACTGTTTATACTGTTTATACTGTTTATACTGTGAACATTTGCACATTCCCAATCAATATTTGTTCATTATTTTTTTAAACTCAACAGGTCTCTTCACCTTGAATAGATCTTTACTTATTCTTTATTGTAATAATTTAACAAAATCTCCCATGAACTGAACAAAAAAAAAATGAGTTGAAAGTGAATAAAAGTAAATTGAAAGCAAAAAAAGTTACTTTAAAGGCAGAACTCAGAAAAACTATACAAGATGACGTTTGATTACAATATTCTCCACCTTTCTTCCACTGATCAGGTTTTCTCTTTTATGGTCACAAGTTCTGCCTTTGAGGTCTTTTTTGTTGTTGTTGCTTTCAATTCATTATTATTCACTTTCAATCTTATTTGTTTGATTCTCAGGAGATTTTGTTCAATGACACAAATTTAATCCCATATACCACCTGTATTTTATAGTAGTTGTATTTTTCTTACTTTGCAGAGATACTCGTTTTGTTTTTTCTCTCTCCTTCTATTTTTGATCGTAATGCACCACGACATCAAGACAAATTCCTTGTATGTGCAAACTTGTCAATAAATCTGATTCTGATTCTGATTGGATCGTTGTGAAAGACTGCAGGTTTTCTGTCGATCCACATGGTGATGCTACCAGTCTCTTTTAAAAAATGACACAGTGATACAAAAGTTTAAATGACACATGACAGGGGTATTAAAAATACAAATAAATGGAATCATTAAATCTTAATTACATTTATGACTTAAAGAAAATAGACACAAGAAAGCAAGGTGCAAGTGTATTAATACTGCTTCCTAAATGTTCAGTTTGTTTATTGTTGCGTCTTTAAAAAATGAAAATATTAATATTTTACCACCATTTTCCTATTGATTAAGAATAAGATTAACTTTAATATTGTCCCAGAGGAATAATAATAAAGTTGCCAGAAACTGTTTATGCTACAGCTCAATAAATGCAAACTGACTTGTTGATTTGTGGCCTCAGTTGAAGTCGACTCCCTTGTTTTATTTCTTCTATTTCATATTTGCTCTGCCCTCTTCTTGAACATTTAATGTTTAGATCTTTCAATAAATATCTAAAAAAAAAAGATGAAGAAAATTGAAACTAAAAGCACAATGATTAGAAAAGGTAATTATTTGCAGGCCCCCACTGAGTGGGATGACAGGTAGTTGGGTGGTTCGGTGATGAAAAGAACTTAAAAAGCCACTCTCATGGTTGTGTTCTGCATTTATTACCATAACTGATCCTGGACTTTAGTAGCCTGATAATCAGACTGAATTGTTATTTCTCTCCACTTCACTGAATGAGAGATGAACTGAGATGTGGGCGATTAATCAAAGGTCTGGAACCAGGTTTGGAGGTGGTGGAAAGGTACATTTACTCAGGTTCTGTACTTAAGTACAATTTACCATTTGATGCTACTTTATACTTCCACTCCACTACATTTCAGAGGGAAATATTGTACTTTCTACTCCACTACATTTATTTGACAGCTTTAGTTACTTTTCAGATGAAGATTTGACACAATGGATAATATAACAAGCTTTTAAAATATAACACATTGTCAAAGATGAAACCAGTGGTTTCCAACCTTTTTGGCTTTTGACGTCTTATAAAGAGCAGTGTGTAGTCTGGGTCATATTTCAGATGTCTATGAGTTGTTAACATCTCCACCAAATAGAGATTTTTCCGCTTAAACTTCTCACGTGGTTTAATTTCAATAAATGTTCAAATGATCCAATATTTCACCAAAAATCAAAGATTAGAGAAAAAGTCCAAAATCTGAAAACACCCTTGAAGGGGCCTGACCCCTAGGTTGGGAACCACTGGACTAAACTAACTAATATAAAGTAGTTGAAACTAGCTCCACCTGCAGCAGCTACAACAGTAACATGCTGCTCTAACACTGATGCTTCAGTATCAATAATCTAATGATGTCATATATAATAATATATCATCCAGAGGGACCAAATCATTACTTTTACTGCAATACTTTAAGTACATTCTGCTGTTAATACTTTTACTTAAGTAGGATTTTTCATGCAGAACTTTTACTTGTAATGGAGTATTTTTACATTGCTGTATTTGTACTTTTATTTAAGTAAAGGATCTGAATACTTCTTCTGTTGCAACATCACATTAATCCGTAGCTCTTTTTGATCCAAATTATAATGCAGATATTTTGTCAGTGGTCAGCAGCAGTTACCAAATGATTAATTTGCAGATCATGGCCGGATGTAGCTGCAAGGGAGCCTCAGGATAAAAGCTCAGCTGGTCCCTCATTAACTTCCCATTCCTCCCTCTGTCTTTGTATAGGGTTCAACATTTCTCTGCTGGAGTAATACGTGTTCTCTGGTTTGCTCTGCGGTTACTCCAGTAAACACAGACTAATTTAAATATATGCACTATATATTGTGCTTTACTCATTATATTACATCAAAATTAACACTTAAATACTACATACATAAATAAATAAAATATAAAGAAGGAGGAGAGGAAGATGAAGAAGAAGAAGAAGAAGAAGAAGAAGAAGAAGCTTGTCTGGCCCAGACAAAAAGATAAAATAAGATAATAAGATATAAAATAATATAAAGATATAAAATAAACTGCAGACAGAAAAGTTTCTATTGAACATACAGATATTTTTATAGCTCTCCAAATATTTTTTATTGTTTGTGTCATGTATCAGTTTTATTTTGAAAGATATAACAGGAAGTTTTAATTGGTAATTGCTTAATTGAAAACTCCTGACTGAACTGAGGTGTGGAAACCTTCCAGTCTTGTTCACCTGGTTCAATCTGTCTGTACAACTTTCTACAACATGTCAGATAAAATGGAGGTTAATCTATCTGGAGTCAAACAAAGTAAAGGCGTGTGGCTTGTAAAGGTTTGTTCACCTGGAGATGATCAAATTAATCAATAACTTTCAGGATGCTAAACCAGTATTGATTCACATTTTGTCTTGTTTATCAGTCAACACTATTAGCTGTCAGTTTAAATTAAGCAGCTTAATCATTGTCTAAATCAAAAATTGTATCAAAATGATTCGTTAAAGTTAGAAGCTGACTTGATCCTCTTTGTTGAGTTTAATGTGTATTTGTCTGTCCTTATGTTACTGGTTATCTCAATAAAACACCTGAATTGCCAAATCTCTCACCAGGTTCCCAAGTATTTGGCTCAGCAATGGGACAAAGCAACAGAAAAGGGAGAAGTGGGAAAGATCACCATTGGAAAGTACATATCTCATTCTGGAAATGTCCTTTGATACATGTTTTATATGCTTCCATTTGATAATCAGTATCGGTGATGCACACTTTTTTTAATCTTTTATTTGTCTTCTCATCCACCTGACAGGAAGCACAGCAAAACAGAGGTGAGACAGCTTTAAGAGCTACAACAATTAGTCGATCGCTAACTATTTTGATAATCGATTAATAGTTGTGAGTCATTTTTACATGAAAAATGAAACTGAAATTGAAATTCTCTGGTTCCAGCCTCTTAAATGTGAATATTTTCAGGGTTTTTTTAGTCCTCTGTGACAGTAATTTGAATATATTTGGTTTGCAATCTGTTGGTCAGGACAAAACAAAACATTTTGGGTTGCTTGTTGGGCTTTTGTAAACAGTGATCGACATTTTTCACCATTTTCTGACACTTTACAGCCCAAACATCTTGATATAATGCGCATATATTGATCTTTTAAGCCCCTTCCATTGATTTGTTTCTTTGTAAACATTTTTCTTGAATTCAGCTGGTAGTTTTGATAGTTTTCACTCATTCATACTGCATGTATTGAGTATTTTTAGTCACATAACAGAGGTCATATTTATTGGTTTGCAATATTTTTCTGTGTTTTTTTTCTTTGTTGTATGCCATCACTGTCTGCTGCTGCACTGTTCCTTCGCAGGGATCAATAATGTTCATCTTCTCATATTTGACCTTATCTGATGAACCAGAGTAGACTGTTAAATGACCATTCACCTCGATTCGGCTGTGTTTCTCAGGTACGTTTCAGCCTGAACGAGGAGCTGGCTGCTGTGGGGGAGAAGGATGCCTCGCTGCAGGTGCCCAGAGATCATCCCTTCACTATGCACACAGTGGGCGGACAGACCATGGCTGTCTTCAGCCAGAGCGACAAAGGTCAGTGTCCAACTCAGTGCTCATCACTGCGTCTTTTGTGCTGGGTGCTGTCATCTGAAACGCATGTTGATGGGTGGCTAGAGGGTTCAAACTGAAATAGATCTGACAGTGAATGTGATTCCTGTGACTATCCACAGGGCAGAGTGTTGTTTTGTGAGCTTAAGATCTGAAACTCTTTACTGCAGAGTGCAGATCACTTAGTCTGAAAGTGCGGTGAAGAGGTTAAACAAAAAATAAGGCTTCACAAAAAATCAGTTTTAAAGATGAGTAAGAAAACTGTTTGCATTGATTCAGAATGTGGATGTTGCAGTTTCCAAGACAAAATCAAAAAGTTTGAATCTATTTTAAGTTTTAAAGCGATTTATTTGCTGGTTGCAGATTCTCATTTTAAGATTAAGACAGAATTTAGAGTTTGGATAACAGTCTTTGCACTATTTTAAATATTAAAGGGGATGTATCCTGCACATTTCCAGGTCTATATTTTTTATTCTTGTGCTCTACTGGAATATCTTTGCATGATTTACAGTTCAAAAGACTCCTTACTTATCTTATACTGGCTCTTTATACAGCTCCTCAGTTCAGCCTCTGTCTGAAACAGGCCGTTTTAGCTCCTGTCTCTTTAAGGCCCACCTCCCGATGAGCCCACCCTGTTCTGATTGGTCAGCTTTAAGAAGCTGCCCCTCAGCAGACTTTGGAGGCTATGTAAACAAACAGTAGTAGGATTTCAACAACCTTAGCAACAAAGGTTACGGAACAGACGGCCGTTGGTGGGTATGCACGAACAATCTGATGGCATCACGATGAGGAAATAGAGGTAACATTGAAAACAGCGTTCAGAGCATGTTGAAACCCTGGATTTTGACTTGAAGGCAGCATTTTTACATATGTTCACCTCAAGTTCTGGACCATGTTTAGCACAGGCATCTAACATCATAACAGTATATAACTGAAAATCACACACACAAATAAAAAACATGACATGTCTCCTTTTTAAGTATAAGCTGTGCCTTAGAAAATTGAGTCTTATGTTATTTTTTCTGATTTGGTTGTTAAATCAAGCTCAAACCAGCAAAAAGATTTCTCAAAGTCTTGTTTAGAATTTTCTGGTGCCTGCAGATAAAATGTACTGATTAAACTTTATCAAGAGACAAATCTTGGAGCTGCTGTGATGACAATAAAAAGAGAGAATAATAAAAAACCTCTTTTACACTCACAGGGAATTTACTCGGGCTGGTGGTACATTACATCACAGATTTAACTTGCCTTTGTTCTTTTTAGTTTCTTAGGTTTTCTTGCTTTGTGAAAGCCAGTGTTGATGAATTCTGCATTGATTGCATTGTAATATTCATGAGAATACTCAAGAGGGGCTTTTGATTTATGGAGGACGCTGGCTGCCAGACATGATGTGTCATACTGCTTTCCGAGCCAGAGGGATTTGCAGAGATTTGCATCAAACACGGAGCATAAAAATAGCTGTAACTGTATCGTTTGGTGTCTGTGTGAAAGTGACCAGAGAATTACTGGAGATTAGGATGTTAATTTTAATGGGATAGTTCTGTTTGACCGCTTTCATGTATCAAAACAATAAAAGTAAAAAGAGTTGAAACAATTAATTGATTAATCCCCAATGATTTTGATAATTGGTTGATCGTTTTGAGTCATTAATTAAGAACAAAAATTTCCAATTTCTCTGATTCCAGCTTCTCAAATGTTAATATTTCTGGTTTATTTGGTCCTCTATGACAGTAATCTGAATGTCTTTGGGTTGTTGTTGTTCTGGGAAACAGTATTTGACATTTTCACCATTTTCTGACATTTTATAGAACAAACAATTAATTGAGAAAATAATCATCACATTCTCTCAGCTTGTACACAAGAAAGATCTACTACATAAGGAGGAGACTGGAACAGTATTTGTCTTTCATTGTAAATGAGATGGTAGAGTCATAGGTTAGAACTTGCTTTAGGGGTTACAGGTTGGAGTGACATTGGGTCAAGACGACGCCTTGAGGTCACGCTCTAATTCTTAATCTCTCCTCAAGGCGTCAGTTGTCTGTGATGTTTTGGTGAAAGCAGAAGCCTCTCTGATAAAGGGTATATCAGCACTGCCATGGTAGGCCAAGGCCAAAGAGGACCCTTCTAGACAACAAAGATAGGTGGAATCTGTGGCCAAATAGAAACTAGTGAACCGATTAGACTGATTTTCCATATCGTAGGCCAATCTGCTCGGGTTAAATTCTAACACTCAGACTGTCAGAGGGCAGAACGGGAAGAGACAGCATCTGAGTTACACCAACTTGGATGTTCGCTGTTTACAGTTCTCTTTGATCAAGTAACTTCAATAAACATTCTCAGCATTAAGACATTAAAGGCTCGTGTGTGCTTCTCTCCACTGAAGTGTTGACCATCGCTCAGAAATATCCACAACACTGATGAAGAGGGACCGAAGCCAGAATAGTTCCTAAAGGTAAAAATGGATGAAACGTAACTGAAAGACATCATTAGCACAAAAATAGGGACTAAGTAGACCTTTCCAACATGTTTTCAATTAAAAAAAACTATGAGCGATGTTATTACTCAACTCAATTATACCATAACTGCTTTTGTGTTGTTAGTCAATGGTGCATTTGGATCGCAGTGACTGTAGATTTCTTTTCTTTCACTTGAATATTTTGTTTAAGTATCGATTTGGCTCCTGTGTTTGACATTAAATGGGTGCTGGAGCCGAGCCGTAATGCCTACTGATGCCAAATGATTTAGATGCCTTTCCCCAGTGCACTCGTGTGTTGGAAGTCATTTCCATGTTTTGAATTAATATTGATTGGAGACATTTTGTTGTCAAAAGAAGTCAGATCTTGTACTTCAGTTCAGAGCTGCAACGACTAGTCGATCAACAGAAAATTAATCGGCAGCTATTTTGATAATCTAATAATTGTTTTAATCATTTTTCAACAAAAAATGCCAAATATTTGCTGGTTGCAGATTCTCAGATGTGAGGATTTGAAAGTTCAGTGTGTCTACATGATAGAAAACTAATTATCTTTGGATTTTGGACTGTTGAGCAGACAAAACAAGACATTTGAAGGTGTTACCTTGGGCTCTAATTTATTGACAAAACGATTAATCTATTTATCAAGAAAATAATCTGCAGATTAATCGATAATTAGTTGCAGCTCTACTTCAGTACTTGACGCAGCCGGGGTGTTGAAGGGGGTCATAAAGTGAAGCACGTAGCCCAGTGTGTGAGTAGGCTTCAGTTCAGTAGTGAATCCCTGATATATATTAAAAAAAACTTGGTGTGTGATTTTTTTTTTCCTACTCCTACACACACACACACTTCTTTCGAGGTGAACATCTGTACGAGACCAAGTCATGAATCCACAAGTTCATTGATTTAAATGATAGGAAACAACCGAGACAAACAGGAAAGCATCTAAATAATTTCCTCATTAAGCAGCTGAGCAGACAGTAAAACAAAGTGCAGGCGAACCGAGGAGCACATGAATTAGATTATTTCCGTTAGTGGAGGACGCAGCAAGAGAAACATAATGACACACTCAGTAGTAGAGAAAATACACTTGAACAGTGAACTGTATTTTCACTAAAGTTGATTGCAGTACTTCTTTTAACTAACTCTAAACTGATTTTATTATGGATGTAGTGTAAATTAAAAGAAAGAAATACAAATACTTTCAGCCCAGAGAAACTAGTTAAAGCTCCCGTAGGCTCCTGTACGACCTTGTGCATTTTTAATCAATACATTTATCCCCCGGCATTTTGAATCAGAGAATATTATGCAGTCCTCTTAAAAGTTTTGATGAAACCTTGAATCACTGTGTAGGAAAGAGAATTTGAGTAATGACATGTTTGTGTGTGTGTGTGTGTGTGTGTGTGTGTGTAATAGTTTTAACACAGTGTACTTCAGATGAATAGAAAGAGCTGAATTTGGTGCAAATCAGATTCTCTAGTTTGTCATTGTGTTGAAATTTCTACTAGTAGTACTAAACTACAAACTCACACTATGAAATCCTGGAATTTCTTTTCCATTATTTCCAGTAAGTTTTAGATCAAAGGTACTGTGAACATATTTTGCAGCACTGGTACATGTGCAAAAACCTTTTCTAGCCATCACATGCCTGGAAATTGAATCAGGACAGTCTAAATGGGTTTTGAACGAACTAGTTGCTAACTTTGTCTAAAATGCCAAAAAAATAAATAAATGCATAAATAAATAAAACATTGTAAGTATTTCCCAGACTGGTGCTCAATACATGCAGGGCAGAAGTCAGAAAGCAGAGCAAAACAACACAAACTGATGTGTGCGGTTAAGAGCTTTGTTTTTTTGTGCTATAATCTGAACTAGAGTGACACTTTCAGTGGCATCACATCATATGATTGTATCGCGCTAACTAATAGTGAGTTTTTATTGTTTTAGAGGCTCAATATTCACTGTCCTTCAGCTCTGTGTTTGCTCGCTACCAACTCTTGAGGGAAATATCTGGTTCTTTAGCTGCTAAATGCTCCACTAGCTAGTCGCTAACTGTGTCTGTTTGCCGTGGTGCTGAGCAGGTCGTGTACAGCGAGTTTTTAGAGCTTTTTCTCTGAAAACAGCTGCTATGAGAGCAGTGAGAGAGAAGCGAAACAGTAAAGTTGCAGCCAGACAGCTAAACGATGAGCTGAAACTCGCTATAAAGCCGAGGTGAGTGGCAGAGTCGGGTGATGATTCTCTGTAGATTCATCACTACGAGTGACGCCTCTCACATCACACATTGTCATTTGATACATTGTTGTTATAAAAAAATATCCATTATATAAAGTTACAACTTTATACTTTAAGATTGACAAAATCCTTGTATTGAAAAAGCCGCCATTTTTCAGGAAGTCCATAAATGGTCCCCACACTTTTCACACTTTTCAAAGTCCTTGGATTTTCCCTTTTAATGCAAAAGTTAATTTTTTAAGGCTTGACAATCCTTCCAGCCGTTGGCTAAAAGATGACTTTGATGGATTTTTCCAGCACAGGGACATAACAAAACTGTATTGTATTTTTCTTCTCACAGCTTAAGTAACATATAGTAGCAAATATACCAAGTAAATATAATTTGGGCACAAAGAAAGATTGTAATTAACAATACTGCATGAAAAACAAAATATAACTTTCTTGTAAAAATCTTTGATGACAACGAATATTTTATTTGATGTAATATGTAACAGTGGATCTCTGTGCACTCTGAAAGACATTTTGATTATTTTGCATACTTGCTATCTTTACATACGAATGAAAATATGTATTGATCAATGGGAAAAAAAATGAAATTAACATTGTGAGGTCAACCAACCAAATCCAGTGTGAACACCCTATTTGGGGATGCAGGATGGTTGTTGAATATTGATGATGTTCAGACGACATTTGTGAACATTTCCATACTACTGAAATAGTCTACAAAAAGAGCGACAATGAGAAAGTGTTAGTGAGTGAATGAGAGAGCAAGAGAGAGAGAAACTGAACCAAAGTTAAAATTTAACTCTATCTAATACGTATTTTATGTGGAGGTTTCGCAGAAATCTCTGTGGAACTAGATTTGTAGAGTTTTTCTTTGTCGTGTCCATATTATAACCTTAAAAGATAAACCTCATATAAAATTTAGTATAAAACACATCATACATGTGTCTCCTGTATGAAAGGAGTATTACTGACCAGGATTATATTTAGTCCATTGTTTCTCTGTTGATACAGTAAATAACTACAGCCCACTTAAAAGGAAATTTGAATTTCTCATCAGAGACATCTCTTGCATTGTTAGTCAACTGTGCCTCTAAACTCTAACTAAAAAAAGTGAAATAAAGCTTTTTCTTTCTTCATCAGGATGCATCCTACAGCCACGAGGTTTATTCTATCACCGCCCTCATGCACTTTACATGCACCCACTCATTGCATGTGCATTATTACCTCCTACATGTGATGATGGATTTTTCCATTTCTCCTTTGCAAGATTTTTTTTTTTTCTCTCTTGCTTTAATCTTTTTTTTTCTACATTTCAAAATCTTCTGTAATCATTTTCCCAGCAAAAAATATGTTTATAAATTGTTAAAAATACTTTTCTTATTTAAGTAAAAGCATAGGCTTTAAGTGTCAAAGGGGATCCGCATAACATATTTGTGTTTGTGAATGTGGAAACATGGCATTCAGGAGGCGTAACAACCTCTTGGTTTGTTCTTAAAGGTGCCCAGATGACTGGCTTGACTGTGAAAGTGCACTGGAAACACAAAGTGGGATAAATGTCCTCGGAGATGTGGTGGTGTGTGGTCTCTGTTTACCTGACCGGACGCTTAGCTCCACCTCCACTCGCCCACAAGAAGGTGTACTGTATGACACCGGTCTCCCACTCACTTTCCACACACACACAGCAGCTTTCCAGCTTCACTGTACCTGCACACTTGCACTGATTTGATCTGCACTTGCGCTCTCGTTCTCACCTTTTTTTTTTTTTTTTTTTGACA
This sequence comes from Thunnus maccoyii, assembly GCF_910596095.1. Classification (NCBI taxonomy): domain Eukaryota; kingdom Metazoa; phylum Chordata; class Actinopteri; order Scombriformes; family Scombridae; genus Thunnus; species Thunnus maccoyii. Next base: position 12,734,009 of record NC_056543.1, read on the forward strand.
CACACACACACACACACACACACACACACACACACACACACACACACGCCTTACACCTACTCATATTTTACTGATTCTTGACAGCTTGGACAAAGTGGGTGTACTTTTTGAAAAGAAAAAAAAAATCGATTTACATATGAGAAATCTAGTCAAATATGTATTCAGCTATCAGCATCCACATTTTGTTACCTTATGTCCATAAAATATATGTTTTATGTCATCACTTTATGTCTAAATAACGCTGCAACTAATTTTTTCAAGATATATTTTGGGCATTTTTTTGCCTTTAATGGACAAGTTTTATTAAATTTATACTGTCCTGAGTTGAGATTTGGAGGTCTGGTACTTTCTTAGGTGCGCTGATGGACGCTGTTACAGAATTGGTGAGAGGAGTACCATAGTGTTGCTCTTCCTGATGTTTCTCCTTACCTGAATCAAGGGTCTAAGAATAGAGGATGTTGTGTGCTGTACTGGTTCTAAAGCCCCTTGAGGTAAATTTGAGATATTGGACTATAAAAATATCCTTGACTTGACTTGAATAATTCTAGTCTCTTAAGTCTCATAAAGTTCCTCTGCTCATATTTTCTAATTAGCATTTAAAGTTTTATGTAAGTAATATTCAGTTTCTTGGCAACTTTTGGATGAATATCTGTGAAAAAAAATTGGGTACAGACATTCATGGTTCCCAGAGACTAAATACTGACTTTTAATCTAGTGCCACTGATGTTATTTTCAGACTAATTCTAAAACTATGTGACCAAATGTAATTTGAGATTAATGCAAAAATATGCAAAAACACTAATGTTAGCCTGCCTCTTACGGTTCCTTAGGTTAAATGTTCCCTGGTTTGTTTCAGTACAACACATTCCTAATAACACTAGTTTTGTGTTTGTCACATAAAAATATCAAAAGATAAAAAACTGAATGGCAATGACATACAGTACAGTTCAGACATTGTTGACCAAATGAAATGAGCTCCGTCTATGTCCCTTTTGATAGGAAATATTTAATCCAGCCTGCCTTGCAGTGTCTAATCCCTATAATCCAAACGTTTTAGACTGTGTATACCTCATTCCACCACCCCTGTAATACACGTATTCAATAAGCCAACGATAGCGAGAGGTTGCTAATGGTCACCGTCAGTGATTGAAACACACACAAATGGTGTCTGACATGGCTTTTGTACTGTACGGCTGCTAGCTAAATGTTCCTTCATTATTTCCCCTCTCGTTGTTCTGCTTTGTTCTGGCAAGGACCAGGTATTGATTAAGAGGTTGCTAAGCAACAGGCTTAGTTGCCACAGAAGCGTGCAGAAGAGAAGAGACAGCCAGATGTAATGTATTGCTCTGTTACTGTAGGCAATGACTTTTCTTCAGCTGCCTCTATGGGAGCTTTTCATTCAAACTTTGAGTCCTTGAATTCTGTTACATCTCTGAAAACCACAGCACAGCATGTCTGTATCCTTATTATCAGGATGAACTGTTGTAACTTTGAATAACCACTTTTGTGCTTTTTGAATCCCACTTTCATTTGAAATGCAAACGGGAGTGTAGATATTTTTTTTTTTGTGATCCTGTATCTTTGTTGCTGCATTGCATTCTGATCACTGTACTATATAACTGTACTACACTACTACAGTTCGGTATATCTGTATCAATGCTTTCTCTGCAGTGGATATGTTTTTGTACCAACGCTGAATTTTGGTTCATGACTTTATAGAAAGATGTTTCATACTGAAGCGTTGTGCACAATCATTAATGTATGTAAAAACTGCATTAATGTTTTAGCATGGACTTTTCTAAGAAGTTTTTTAAAGCCAACCACAGTTTTATTTGAGACCAAATTTAGAGTACAACAACTAGCCAATTAATCGATTAGTTGATTGGCAGAGAGGTAATTGGAGACTATTTTGATAATCGATTAATCAGTTTAGTCATTTTTTTGCTAGTTTGAGCTTCTCAAATGTGATGATTTAATGCTTTTCTTTGTCAAACATAACAGTAAATTGTAAATCTTGGTTAAGGACTGTTGATCAGACAAAACAAGACATCTGAAGATATCACCTTTGACTCTGGAAAATATAATGGCTACATTTTCACTATTTTCAATCATTCTGTAGACCAAATGAATAATTGAGAAAAAATTGACAGATTAATCAATAATGAAAACAATCATTAGTTGCAGCCCTACTGCAAGTAGGGTGCCTTGTTTTCGTCTCCAATCGCAATGATGAAGGGTTTCCATTGTTGAATTAGTACTAAATGCTTTTGCAAAATACTCGTAGCCCAAAACCTTAGGAGTCCTAAATTAAGGCCCGACACACCCTTTATTTTAAAGTTCCTCGTAACTCAGCCAGTTAGGAGCTTCTCTTACACTGAATACAGCCCCTGATTTGCTCCTCTGATTGGCATCTTCTCCATGACAGCAGAGGCTCATTGGACGTATTCAGATCTGTCCGCAATGCCAAACTGATGGAAACAAAGAGGTAATAATTAAAACTGATGGCCGTAACATATACAGTAGTGTTGCTACATTATCTGAAAGAATCCTGCGTTTCTGTGTTGAGGAACCTTTGAGAATGTCAGTAGAAGAAAACTTCAAACAGGAGAAAAATACTCCCACTTCCAACTTTGAAACTCTGCTGTATCATTTAAGACGTGTCCCCATCCGTCTGCCTCTGACAGCTTTGACAGCCTAATTAAATCATGAGCTTATCATTTGGTCCCACTGAAAAATATTCTCCAACCAGGAAAAAGCCATTCACAAAACAACATCAGACCTTTTTGAACTGTTCACAAAGTTGGAGATGTAGGGAGTGATGCAGGGGTCTGGAACCAGAATAAATATAAAAAGTAGTTGATTACTAATGTTAGGTCAAGTCAGGTCATTTATTGTAGCCCAATATCACAAAATATGCCTCAAAGGGCTGTACGCATAATAAAAACAGTAATGAGAAACATTAGCAGAAAGTATGAAATCGTATAGAAGTGAGATAAACTATATATAGAGCATTATAAACAGAATATTTGAAATATTAAAAAGTAAAAAGACAAAGTATGTACATGAGACTCTTGAACATTCTTATCTGGATACAGATGACAACACGTATATATACAAAAATATGTAACATACAGTACATATACATAACTATGCACACACAGACTGCATATAAGTTGGATACCTGTAGTTTAGTATTTAGGTCAGACTAAGTGAGGTTGAAGGCTGGTGAGAAAAGATGTTTTTGAGTTTATGAGTTAATCAGTCCACTGAGATAGCCTCTCGAATTTTGGTAGGAAGAAGAGAGGCTTGGTAAGAGAAGACCCCACCACCTACTGATGTTTTATTTATTTCTGGAGTAGTCAGGGGACCGGCATTTTGAGATCATAGAGCTTTAGCAGATATATGAGGAGTGACTGGAGATGATAAGTAGGATGGTGCAAGTCCATGTAATATTTTATAAGTTAAAAGTCAGATCTAGCACATACAGGGAGCCGATGTAATGAAATAAAAACAGGAGTAACACGATCAAAATTTCTTGTTTTGGTTAATATCCTGGTAGCAGTATTTTGTACAAGTTGTACTTTGCTAATAGTTGATTTAGGTAAGCCAGAGAAAAGTGTATTACAATAGTCAAGCCTTGATGAAACAAATGCATGAATAAGTGTTTCAGCATCAGCCGTGGAAAGAATGGGATAAATCTTGGCAATATTTCATAAGTGAAAATATGCAGTCTTTGTACTATTGTTTATGTTCTCAAAGGAGAGATTAGGATCAAATAGGAAACAGAGGTTTCTACTATAAGGGCTTTGTGCAAGTGTGGAACCAGCTATGTTCAGAGTGAGTTCACAGAATTTATTTCTAAGCTGCTTTTGATCAAGAATTAGCATTTCAGTTTTCTCAGCCTTTAGAAGAAGGACGTGTGTGTGTGTGATTTCTGACATGCATTCTTCCAGTTTCACCAGTTGATGATAGATGTTAGGCTTAATGGAGACGTAAAGCTGAGTATCATCTACATAGGAATGGGAACCAAGTTTGAAATTATTGATAAGTACCAAGGGGCAACAAGAATAGGACCAAGCACAGATCCCTGTGGCACACCATAACTGACCTTCCTGTGGTCTGATGAACAGTTGTTGTGAAAAACAAGGTGAGATCTGTCAGATAAGTATGATCTAAACCAGGAGAGAGCAGTTTCATTGCAACCAATATAATTTTGTTGGTGATCTAATAGAATGTGGCGATCAATCATCAATCAAAAGCTGCATTGAGGAATTTTCCAAAGCCAGATTGTTGAAGCACATACAGGTTAGTATGAATGTTTGTGTGTTTTTTTTATGTGTGTGTGTAGTTTTTATGAAAGGGATAAATTCCTGGGACCAGATGCATCATACATGAACTGTGTGTACGCACAAAGCCAGAAATACAGTATGCAAATGTGTCCTTTTCATCAGATTTATAAAGCCGTGCAGACGCATGGTTCTGTTTCATAAGTGGATGTAGACTCGCCCACCAGTCTTTACACCTGTCAGTGAAACAAAGGAGAAAGAAGTTACGCATTCTCACCGATTATGTTGCATCAGAGAGGGTGTCCAACAATGCCACAGCAGCTGTCATTGTGTGCAACCATTACGCACGGCTGTGTGGCTATTTATAGCATCACATGTAGCTGTAAACCATCATCAAACTATCTCAATCATCATTGTCAAACGTCAGAAATGTAATCAATGACTCATTTGTAGCACTCATTTTGAAAACCGACTTTACCAGGTACAAAATAATAAAACAGAAATAAAACTAATACTCCTACACCATAGTATCTCTGCATCGTTTGGTAACCTGACAGTACAGTCAAAGGCCCAGTTTACCCAGTTTACAGACAAACATGAAAGTCATGGGAGTCTGCCAACATCCCAGTCCTTTTTTTAGACAATCCATAATGAGACAGGCCCAAAAAATAATCATCTCAGGTACAACTTGTGTCCTCCACCCTATCAGCTCCTGCTCAGGTGCTACAGGGTCCCCCTCAGCAGGCACCACTGTTTTAAACATTCCTTAGTCCCCCTTGTCGATTAAAGCCCTTTAACAAACCTAGACTGAAATATGCGTATACCTCAGCTGTCTTTCTCGCTGTGATCACCGTTACATATCATACTATGTGTGCACTTTTTCTAATGTAGATGGGCTATTGATTTATACATGTATCTGTTGTTTTATTGTTGCTGCTGTGATTTTATACTGCAGACACTGTGATGTCCAAGGCAAATTTCCCACTCTGGGACACTAAAGTCTATCGTATCGTATCGTATCATATTGTATCATCACCTATCCTATGTTAAATTAAAAGAATGATACAACCTGCCATGTAGACTGCATAAACACATACACAATCACTCCAATCAACCAGAACAATTAATTTTATACTTCATTTAGATTATGTTACACTTCACTCCATCTCCACCTCTTCATATCACCTGCAGCCCACTGATCTAAAGTATGTGAGAGTTGGGAGCATTCTCACTGCATGTTGTAGTTTTATAAACACCAGTTTATGTGTGGGGAAATGGGGTATGCATGATTTTTGTGCATACACATCGGTCATACGTCTGGCCCCTACTGTGTGATTATTTGAAATCCCTGCTGGGTAGAAGAATCACTGGAACTGTGCAGCTTGTTGGATCCTGGTCAGACTGTCGTAGGTGTTTTATTGAAGCGGTGTGGCTGGCTTAGCTTTGTATGTTCATTCCTAAAGTGTGGCTCATGAATTGCTGAGGGTTTAAAGAGGAAAATCTCTTGACTGGATACCTCTTGAAAAGCATGACTTTGCAGTCAGACGACACTAACAACGCGTGCTTTCAGGATTATGTTGGACTTCATTCACAAGGATTCAGCAGGCCCACAGTATGAATTCTTGGCATTCATCTCCAGCTTTCAGCAGTTCCTCCTGCTACACTGGAAGTTGTACACTAATAGTTGTATAGCTGGGCTGTTTCCATGGCTGACTTCAAGCAGTAGTCTTGGTATTTTGTTAGGAGAGGTCGTGTACAACGTTGTCTATGAGGAGACTACAGAGTTTCTGCTGTTGGAAAGCTAAAATCTCTCGGGAATACTCACTGTCAGAGCTGGTTGTAGCTGTCAGTTCTCCCCTGTTACACTGCTCACCAGAAAAAAAACACCACCATTCTCGAAATATGAGCATTACAGGTATTGTTGAAATGAATTTCTAGCTACTGTGATATTTGTTCTGCAGCTTTTATTTATCCATAGAAATTCACTTGAGCTCCCCGCTATTTTTCCAGCAATCCTCCTCGTCTCATTTAAACAGTTTCACACTTTCAAACTGGCAGCTGCTCATTGAGGTGTAAAAATAGATTATAGCTTATTATCTGTGTTGTGAAACACCAATTATGTAGGGATGAAAATCTTGTCCTCAACAGATTTAATTAATTTGTGTTTGCTTACAAGTTCAGAAGGAATAGAGGCAGCATGGATTCATCTCATCCACTTCATCATAAGCTCAGTTGCCAGTTTATTTGTTACACCAAAAGCTCCCACCTTGATGAAGGTTGTAATTTAGTTTTTGTTGAAACTGTTTTAAAGAGGTGGTGCTTCAACTTCATAGTAATTTTGGAGGCTGCAGTTGTACCCGTGTGTGATGCTGTTGTGTTATTTGTGTTGTACTGAGAGGTATTTCTAAAGTTTTGTCACGTCAAATAAATTTTTCCCAAAGATGGTTTCTGTGATTTTAGATAGTTCTTCTCACGCTGATGGATATTCAAATGCTAATTTTTCTGATAAGATTGTTTTTAATTAGTTATTTGATGGTATAAAAAGGGGGTGTGACGTCATGATTGACAGCTGTGATTGACAGCTGCCCTCAGGAGACACCCGGAGGACGAGCTGAGTGACCGCAGCAGCTTCTGATGGAAGACACTGATGTACGTTTTCATCTGTGATTCACTACCAGCTGTAGCTGCTGGTTTACAGCAGCGGGACAGCTGTCAGTCAAATTGAGGGGGCATGTCACGCGGGCCATCATCCCCCCCCACTCTGTTGCAAATGATGTCACAAAAGCAAGATGGCAGATGTCATCCATCTTTATATACAGTCTATGATTGTAACCACGATGACAAAGCCTAATTACTTCCCTAACCTTAACAAAGTACCTAATTATACCAAACCATGATGTTTCCCTAAACCTAACCATACCTTAACCACAGCATTGACACATCATGAAACATAATTATTATTTCAACAGTGATTTGTAACAGTTTTGGAAGGCAAACAGATGATGTCGTCCTGCTGATTACTGCCAATAGAGGGCGTCAGATCAGAAAATGCTTGTTTGTGCCATTTGTTTGGAGGATTTGTTGGTAGATATGAGTTTATTGTGCAATGACATAGAAATATATTACATTTATTTGCTAGATACGTTGATCATATTAACTGTATATTACCAATAGTAATTGTGTCGTATAACATAGTCATTAGATTTGTAATATTGCCAGATATTTTATAGTTTTACAAATCAGAAGATTATATCATGGTGAAGCTTAAATTCCCCTCAACTTATAAATGTGTTTTGCTTCTTGTTACTCCAGTTTGCTGTTTGAGCTTCGCTGTGCAGAATGATGTATGAGCAGAGTTTGTTTTCACATTCTGCTGAAAGTAGAAAGTTTCTCTTTGCTCAGCTTAAATCTGAGTCTAAGACGTGTATCTAGGAGCATGATTTATGACATCACAACTAGTTTGAAGCCAATCGTGGTCCAGTATTAAACTAAAATGTGGAAATGTGACATCTCCAGTGCACCATCACTGAGAATGGACTTTACAACGAAGTAGGAGACATCTTGTTCAACTTTTGCAATGAAATATATTTGCATATTCATAAATTCTGGATTTTTCAGTGAGGGAGAAGGATTAGATGGATTAAAAACCATATCAGACACATATAGTTGTTCAGTATTTTTATGTTTTACGTCATGTCTGGGGGGGATCTTTAAGGATTACAACCTTAAAGCCCAGTAAATCTAGAGTCTTCTACTATCTGTTACTGTAAAGCATCTTGCTCAAGGACCCTTTGATAAAGCAGAATTACTGAAATATATGAAATATGGTTTCTGTGCCCAGAGAGCAGGATTGTCTTTTTAATGAGGGCAGGCAGCTTCTATTCTTTGTTCATAAATCCATTCTTCAGTAAAGGAAAAGTACCAATTATTTACCGGATCAAACAAGTCTAAACTTGTGGATTACTGATTGGTGCACGAATGCAGCTCTCACTTTTTTGCTCTCTATTCTCACAGTCGTGTGAAGGAGGGGGCTGAGCTCACTGTGATTGAAGGCCAGCTATTCCTCTCAGAGACAAACCGTGATTGTTGTTGTTGTCGCTGCCCAAGGTCAAAATACGAGAGTGAGCCGGCAATTGTTTAGTCAGACAAATGTCATCCGCGTTCTCATTTCTGTTTTGCTTTCTGAGACAAAGCTTTGTCCAACTCCTGCTTTGCTCCCACACAAGAGACATGTGACATCCAGAATAATGACGGAGGGATAAAACGTGACGCTCCGTCGCCGGTAGATCTTTACAGGAGGATACAATGTGAGCCTCAGCAGGTTGAAAAGGTTGCAGTAAAACACATTCATAAGAGAAAGTGATAGAAGTAACCTCTTTTAAGTCATGTTTTCTATAAAATGTTGAGGTGCTTTCTCTTTCCTGACCCTTCTTCTTCTGTCTACAGAACCCATTATGATAATTGTAATGTCACGTCTCTGAGCTGCAAACACAGTAGATTTTCACTCAAGTCTCCAAGTTTGCAGTTAATGTTATTTTTCAGTATTTTTCAGGTGCTGTGGGTCCTTTTACACTCACAATGAAGCAAAATATACTTAAAGAAAATGTACAAAACCAGCTGCTTTTACATTTTTTCTTATAATTTCATCTGTATCTCTTCACTATTTCACCAAACCTCTAAAAGTTTTTGTAATTTCAGGCAACGCTGGTTTCACAGCTCACATTTTAGCAACCAATCCTTTTTGTCAGAGAGAGTCTGAGAGCTTGTGCTGAGGTTTATTTTCCTTCCATCACTGCAGCATTTTAAAGCTCAGCTGACCTGCACTGATGGTTTTTTAGAGGTAGTTCAGAGCCGGCTATTGCATTTCTAGGGAGTCATGAACACTGTCACTGGGAATAAAAATGTAGCACATTATTGTTACACTGGTGAATGAGTCGGCTGCTCTTTATTAAAACATAATAATATCCAGTGAGTGTTGTCCGCTGATATGATGAAGGTTCCTCCACACTCGGGTCACGGTGACCATATGTTTGTATTATTTTTGTGTGAGATGTCTGAGAGGAGAAATGATTTTGTGTCGTGTGGGAGGATTTTACTCAACAGAAAAACAAAACTTGCCTCACTCAGCCATAAAAGCTGCTCACCCACCATTAGTCTGGCTTTCAATGGAGCGTTTATGTGTTACATCGTCCCATGGTGCTCCAGATCAGGCCTGAGTTGAACATTTTGTACGCGGATTCAGCTTTGTGTCCTGAAGACAAGCCCCAACTCTGCCAAATGGAGCTGTGAAGTCTTGAAGCTAAGAAAAAAAACAAGCTAGGAAGGCTGTATGATTAATGCTGCATAGTGTAAAAGAGAAAAACATGCTCAGACGTTTATGCAAGTGCTCCAAAATTATACATTACGTTTAAGCGACAGAAGCCCTCCAGTGGCCGTAGAAATTATGATGACAGCAAAGGAGGAAATCGGACGATGTAAATATATACTGTAGCGACAAAAGCCATGTACAGAAACTGTATTCTCTCTTAACTCTAATGTTAACAGAAACCCCCCTTTGCTTTTGTCTTTTTAATAGTTTAATTTGATCTTCCTTTATGTTTCATTCATTCATTCTCTCTTACATTGCTCTCATATGTTCATGAATTATTATAAGATGAATACGATAACATGTTATTTCTTTTTACATAATAACTGTGCTGTAATGGTTCGTGAGTGAAACCAGGAGAAAGTTTTGAAAGGTATGGGTGGATGGATGAGTCAAAAAAAAACATTAATACAGCTTAATGCTGCATACTGTAGTGTGTAAGAGATGTATGAGATTAACAGCAGCTTCCAGTTAGTCATGGTTCAGGTTTGAAAGGTGGGAGGCTTGTTTTCAGATGAAGTGTAGCATTTTCCTACAAATTTAAATGCAAGTCATGACGGTGAGAATGCCCTCTTCTAGAGATGTATGGAGGAAAGCGTGCTGATGAATAATTGTGCTTACTAAATCTTGTAAGGGCTGATGAGTGGAATTTAAAAAAAATATATAATATGCAGCCATGTAGTCTTGTGTTTGTTTGCTGTTTCCCCTGCAGCAGCTGTTTGCAGTTTGTATTTACTCTGAGGTCTCTAAGTCCCAATTAAGCACAGTGCACACAGCAGACTATACATGGCAGCTTCATGATATACCTACAAATGAACCTCTAACTCTTATGCTGGAAAAAATGCGACATGGCTCCAGTTTTTTGTAATTTTCATGAAAAAAATGTTGAAATAACAGAAGAAAATAATTTGGATTAAGACATTCAACCCCCACCGGCTACTCATGATCAACTTTCTAGAGGTCTGATGAGATGTAAATGTGAGATACAAGTTGTTTAAAATGATAAATTATAGCTTGTGGGACCTGACTTGGAGCGCTTAAGGAGTAGTGGTGTACAGTAAAATGTAAAGATAGAAAAATGTTGAATTCTATTTTGTATTTGTTTCGTATATGTGGGCAACACTGAATTTATAATACTGTGGTACTTTTATCCAATTCAAGTTGTTTCAAGAATATAATATAATAATCATGTGTAATTTCTTTGATACGTAAGAAGTGAATGTCCTTTTTCTGTCCAATGACCTGATATTTTGCTTCTGTTAATGCTTAAAAATGCTAAAGATCAATTTCAACAGCATCTGTACGGTGGTCAAATCTGAAAAAATTCCCCTTTTTTTGCAGCTACTTGTCTTCATTTCTATTATAAATACTGTCAGAGTCCTTTGCACCCTAAAACAATATACTGTACATGTATCAATAACAACATGGCTCCAAAGATACTGATATTTGCATTAATTTCTAATTGATTAATTGACACAGATACACATGTGTGTGTTGCAGCCTTTACTGTCATGTTGTGTCAAAGCGTGTTGATTACCACTTTCACACATACAGTAGGGAGGTGCAGGACAGGTTGGCTCTGATTGCGTCCTCCACCTCCTTCTGTCTTTCTGATTCTGTTCTGCTGGAGATCTTCCCCGTGTCTTTCACTCTCTGATCCTTCCTCTATAAAGCTTCTCTTGTCGTCATTTTTTTTTTTTTTCCTGTCTGCTCCCATCTCCACCTCTCAATTTTTATTAACTTTCTTTACCCTGGTGGCCCTGAGATCTGCGGCTTATAAAAACACAAGCAAACAGACAAAAGACAATAAAATTGAAGAAAACATCTTCACCAATTTGACAACACATACGGTAGAGAACGTTCAGAAGGAAACACTACAAAGAAATAAACATCAGCA